>NW_010130008.1:0-25816 GCF_000699245.1 Pterocles gutturalis
CCTGCAGGGAAGGACGAGCGTGCTTGTCAGGACGGCGAGACCGAGTTTCCTGACGGGAAAGGGGGGGGAAAAGGCAAATATTGGAACGGGACCTCGTGTCGCGTCAAGGTAAATGCGTACTGCAGCGCTCTGCAGCGCGAGGGCGAGAGGACATCTTCCCGTCCCCTCTGTCTCGGGTGGGGGAAGCGATTCGTATTCTCTGCGCTGTCTCCCATAACCCAAGGCGACCGTCGCGCTCGTTTGGTGGCCTCGCAGGTGCGTTGCTGCCAGCCTGCGGAGGGACACGCGCTGTAGGCGACGCAACAAGTGACTGGGAGGGTGGGCAGAGGGGAGAGGCAGGCGGTGCGCAGCCGAGAGCCGGTTTCATGCTTCAAAACCAAGCAGCCTCTCCTGACAGACAGTGACATGAGCGGCCCCCCCTTTTTCCTTCTGTGCTTTGAGCGAAAACAAATTACTGGCAAAACATTATAAAGTATTAAAAATTAGACTGTCGAGCTTGAAAGTGACTGCAAATGTTATTTCAAATTTTCTTGCTCTCAGAGTATCACTGCGTTAGCTGCTTCTACCACTCGGACAAGAGTTTCCTTGGGACTAAAGGTTTGCTTGTGCTTGGGATTCACCTGTCAGTCCACAGAAATGCTTGACAGTGCTAATCCAAATATGAGCTGCAGATAAAAGTCAAACCATGCTGATCACAGCTTCTCTTATCCAAGGACCTGATATGTTAGAGAAATGGCTTTCCTGTTCCCGAGAATCAGCAAATCTGGCGCAGAGTTGATGAAAAATGTACTCAAGACTTTTAACATCCTGTTGCTATAAAAAATAATCTCACAGTTTAAAATAATAATATGATTTTTTTGTTGTTGGTCTCTTAAAGAAAGATGCTCTGGTTCCTTGTCATCTGTTTTCTTTTTTTCTCTTTGGCAAATAATTGATGTTTTTTCTCCTTTCTTTCTCAGAGGGCATAGAAGAATGGATTTTCCTTCATTGGCTTTGGTTTTTTGTCATAAACATCACTGATAATGCTAGTGTCGTCAGCACAGTTCCGGGAAGTACAACTTAGTAAGTTAAACTGCTGGCTGGATAACTACCTTTGCAGCAGCCAAGTAAGCATACTGGAAGATGCGAATGATCAGTGGGCTAATACTTATTTTTAAAACATTCTCAATGGAATAGCTTACTTCAAATATAGAACAGAATACTCCTATACCAACGCAAAGCATTTTCAAGGTAGAAATTGATTGTTGTACCTCTCAATTACTGAGCAAGCAGTTCTGATTTTGTTGTTAAAGATCGTACAAAATAGAGGAGGACTCTGAAATAGTGAATTTGAGCATTATCAGGGCAACAGCATTTATATACCTCTCGATGCCTTATTTTTGCAGCCTTACATGTTCAAAGCATCTTGACCCCTATGTCTGGCAGATATGTCTGGCATTCAGTCATTAGCTGTCAATACGCACTGATTTCTTATGTAGTTTGCTCCAGGTGTCCAATCCAAAATGCATTCCATCTCTCTTTTTCCGAGGTCAACGGTCTGTAATGCAAGAGGCCCAGATTCCCTTCCTGGCTGTGGCATAAAGCAAGTCATGTCTCTATGGATCATCTTGTCTGTCTCATTTACTTCTCCCATCAGTGTTCTGTTCTGAGTAAATAAAGTGTAAAATAAGCTTGTCTTACTTGGGTAACATTTCGTAAATCATACTTGGATGTGTTAAGTAGAATAAAATGTTACTCATTTTATAAAGAAAATTGCACCTGTAAGTGGAAGTGAAGGGGTTTCTCAAAAAACAAGAAGCACTTAAATTATTTAATTTTGGCAATACCCTTGTCTTACAAGCATGTGTTCTTGAACAGAACAGATGAATAACCCATGGAGGGATGAGTGTGCGTGAAGCCAAAATCATTCAGCATCCAAATGACATCAAAAGTCCAAGTGATGATCAGAAGTGTATTTGACAGTATACTATAGGGAGCCAAAATAATACAGCAAATGGTTTAACAAATTGACTGGCTAGGTTCTTTCATCTCCAGCTTCTGTGATTTTATATTTGAGCCCTTCTGTTGGCTGAAGATGGCCAAAAGCAACAGGCAAATGTGTGTTAAGTGTGTGCCTGAGGAAGTACCAGTATCAGATTAAGATGAATGAATGTAAATTACCCAGCTGACTGGTGAGGCTTTTTTTTTTTAATTTCAGTTATTTGAGCATATTCATGGGGTACTCTGTTTTAGCATCTCTCTTAGAGAAAAGGAGAATTTTGGATAGCCTGTCTATGGTGTAAGTTAATTCTCTTTGTCACTGTGCATTTCTTAAATGGTTATCTGCCTTTTAGGAATTTACACTAACTGGGCATAGTCTTATTGAGTTCTCTATACACAGCATTTTTGTTAAGCAGCTAGATACTGCACTGTTGCCACTTGGTAACAGTGCAGTATCTGGCTGTATTTGTACTATATTTGTATTTTTATCTACTACTATTTGTAGTAGCATTTGTACTACTACAAATACTTGGCTTACTGTTTTTCAAGTGCATTTCACCTCATACACTATGATATGATGGGAAAAAAATACACACGCACAAAGATCTGTGACTAATAAGTGTCTTTATTTGTTAGGTATGTGAAATAAGCAGCTAAGAGGTTTTAGTTTCTGATATCGAATAACCAACTATAGTTTGCTACTGATGATTTTAGAAGAAAGAATGAGGTAACTTGCTAAGAAAACTGGCATGCTTCCTAGTCAGTTGTTGCCTTAAGGATGCAAAAAGGTATATATTAACTTAAAGAACATTTGAAAATAAATGTGTCTTCAAAACTAGCACACCTCTTTCCTCCAGGGCTCCTGCTGTAGGTCATTGTGCTGTGGTTATTCAGGGGGTTCTAAATTTTGGGAAAGGACTCCACTGTATCTTCTACAGAGCAACTGAAGTTCCGGGTGCTTAACAGATAACGCCCATCCTTGCTGAGGCACTTATGTGTCATGGCCAGCAATCTTTATGTAACATTAGTGATCTCTGAGGAAACACAATAGCTCCTCGTGGGTTTTGACTGGCACATAGGTAATCGAAAAAGCAGACAATGCACAGAATTGATGACCTAGCAGCTAGCCTCATTAAGGCAGATTGTACCCTGATTTACTTACTCTGAAATCTTAATGGTCTCAGTGAGGTTCGAATTCACTGTGTGTACCATCAGCCTAACTATGAAAGCAGAAAATTTGCACTACCATCAAGCAGATGTAGTTCCTCCTAATCAACTAACTAATGGAGAAAAAAACTAGGAAGTAATGCCAAGCTTGTGTCTGCTGGCACTCAGTCCAGGAAATGATACAGAAGTCTTCTTTAAATAGGAAGTATTAAGTAGGCCTGTGTCTCACAAAAGCTGGAGGAAGACCAGCAGCCACAGGACAGCCTGCATTTGGACCTAAACAGAGAAAACATGACAAGTCCTCATTTTCTACCAGAAGTGTGAAGAATAAAGTCATGCACTCTCTACATATGGAACTGGTAAGTGCTATAGCACTGGACTTTGGATTCATCACAGGCTCTAGAAAATACAGGGTTTTTTCCTGCAAAAATACTTTTTCTAAAAATAAGGACAGAAATTGTGTCCATTAACATATTATTTGTGATTTGATGATGCTTTATTCAGGTTGGCCACATGTCTTTTTCTTTGTGGGTTGTAGTTTACTGACACAATCAACTGAAATGGCTCTTCTGGAGCTATTACAATTTGTTGTATTAGTGCAGCTGAAAACACTTCAACATGCCATGTGTCTCACTTTGTCAACTTAATAGTTGATGTTTCCAAATCAGGATTAGGAACAGTGCTGATGCAATGCAATGCAGTAATTGCTTGTGCAACATAAGTAAGCATTAATGGAAAGGGACAAACTCTGCTGAAGTAAAGCAGCACTACCTATTGTTATTTGTCAGGTGTCCCAGCAGCTTATTTACCCTAAAAAATCAAGTGGTCTATCCCTTCAGTATCCGAGGTTCCTTAGAAACAGCGAAGGAAGAATAGCACTCTCATATAAATACTCACAAATCACTAGTCCATTTTAGCAAGCCAATAATCTTCAGAAATTGTATTAAACTCTTAGTCAGCAATAGGGAAATACAGATCAAGTGATGTATCAAAGGAGATGCAAGAAATACATGGCAAAGTCAGGTAGAGCCAGCTGCAGGGCTACTAGCACATGATACAACCAGGAGTTCACCTCACCAGATATCGCTAAGGTTTACATAGCCACTCTAGTCCTTCTCTCCGCCCACTAAATTCACACTGGGACAGCAACAAACTGAACATCCTTTTCAGGATTTTATTTGCTGATTTGTATATGTGATAGGCTTATGTGTGAACAACTCTAGAATTGTTACATTCAGGCTGAAATGGATAAATGGACAGTGAACCTGTACACGAACAAAAGTGATACCTTATTGATGACAAAAAACACCAATATGAAAAAAATTGTGATTTTGTATATGTAATAGGCTTATGTGTGAACTCTAGAATTGTTACATTCAGGCTGAAATGGATAAATGGACAGTGAACCTGTGCACAAACAAAAGTGATACCTTATTGATGACAAAAAACACCAATATGAAAAAAATTGTGATTTTTCAGTTACTGCCAGTTACTGTCAGATTTGTAGAACTGCTGAATGGAAATAAAGGTATTGATATTGAAGAATGTGTATCTGTTATTTCCAAAATCACTGAAAAGGAGGAGAGTGAATTTTTCTTTGAGTGGGGAAAATTGAGAAATGCTCACTGAAAAGCTGTGAAATTCCTTAAAACATCAAACAATTCTTCAGGTCTGGCTTCCTAAAGTTAATCATCCTGAATTCATATGCAGATGTCTAAATAAGATTTTTCAGAAGGAAAACAAAGCTGGTGAAGGGTCTGGAGCATGTCTTAGGAGGAGCAGCTGAGGGAACTGGGGTTGTTCAGCCTGCAGAAGAAGAGGCTGAGGGGAGACGTTATCACTCTCTACAACTACCTGAAAGGAGGATGTAGTGAGATGGGTGTCTGTCTCTTCTCCCAAGTAGCAACTGATAGGACAAGAGGAAACAGCCTCAAGTTGTGCCAGGGGAGGTTGAGATTGGATATTAGGAAAAATCTCCTCACCAAAAGGGTTGTCAAGCACTGGAACAGGCTGCCCAGGGAGAGGCAGTAGTGACAGACAAGTTGTTCTCCAGGCCTCCTCCTAGTCCCAGCTACCAGACTTTGGGGCAGAAGGGTGACAGTCCTGACAATGAGGAAGCAGAGCCCTGGCAGAGGAATCTGGGGAGACAGAAGTGATGGGATATACTTAAAGGCAAAGAAGCACTGCTTTAGGGGTAAAGTAAGGTTGATCTTTTACTGATTTCTTCCCAGGTTAATCCTGCTTATGATTTAAACAGTCATTTAAATAGCTAAAGTTACCGGGTTTAGGAAAGCGCAATAATGTTTTGGCTATTATACAAATGGATTTTAAACAGCATCTAAGTAACACAAGGTCATGCAGCTATCCAAATGATTCTCTATTAATTTAGAGTATTACATGAATTTAAAGGATAAGATCCATTTCAACCGAAGATTGACTTAACCACTGAACCATTTATTTAAAACAAAATGTGCATAAACAAACCTTTCACCAGGAATGCTAGGATACGATCCTAGACTTCTCTTTGGCCTTGAACCACTTCAAATTAATTGGTCTGGAGCCAAAGGAGGTGCATAATAAAAAAAAAAAAAAATCACCATTTATATTTAGGAAAACTCATTAGAAATTAAAAAGTTATGTAACTCCTCAGAGAAACCAAAAGAAATATAGGACAAATTATACTCAAATATTGCAGTTAAATTATTTTAACAGCAGGGTAGCTTTAAAAAAAACCTGTTAGGACAAAATCCTACGTAGCACAGTTGAAAAAAAGCTTTTACGTCTTACTGTAATTAGAAACTCATCAGGTTAACAGGGCAATTTTTCAAAAGCTGCCATTTAAGTTTTTGCACATGGCATTGATATGTATTTCAGTTTTCAAATAGAACTTGTCCAGAGGAAAAAGAAAATGGCAATCAAGCATTTTCTAATGTACATGTAAATTCACACCTCTGTATCTTTGTGTTTAGACTTTTTCATTCAATTTATACTTGTGATCGAATTCTAAGTAGACTTCACTTTCACTTCAGTATCCACAGACTGAAACTGCCAACAGCAGCAAGTGATTCTGGGGTATCTCAGTCTTAGCAGGGAAACCGAAAGGCTTCAGGAAGGCAAAAGGAAGGGAGCCAGCTAGTCAAGATCCATTCTTAATTTGAGCACTTAAAATCTCAGGCATGGGAAATTAATAATCACTTTGGATAATTTAGGTCAGTACTTTTAAGAAGTTCTTCGATATTTAAATACATGATGAGAAGAAATGCTGAAATGAATGGAAAGAGATGCATCATATTGGTAAAAGTTTTCCAAAACAGCCACATAACAGAGAAACCTAAATCTGTAGGGATTTCATTTACTGACTATGGCAGTTTTCATTCGTGTTGTTTTGTGGCTCCTAAATATGCTTCTTATTTACAAAGATATCTAAATGTTGAAACACAAAGAGAGGTGGATGTAAAAAACATCTGCTCGCCCCAGATGACTAACAAGTGAAAAATAGAAGGAGCCTGCAAAGCGAGTCATGAATGAGCCAGCTACCTTTGCTGAAAGGATGAATTATTCCTTTTAGGGAGTAATGAATTATTAGAATTAGGTGCCTAGACTGCAGCAGCTCTCCACTGTAAGTATTGGGTTTTTTAATTAAGCTTTAAATATAGTACCCTGACAAACAGAGAACTGCAAACATATGTTACTAAACAGCAAGGTGCTGTGCTTACTATTATATTCATATTTTTCGGAGTGGGTGGAGCAAGGAAAGGAATAGAATAGAATATTTTCAGTTGGAAGGGACCTGCAGTGATCATCTAGTCCAACTGCCTGACCATTTCAGGGCTGAGCAAAAGTTACAGCGTGTTATTAAGGGCATTGTCCAAATGCCTCTTAAACACTGACAGGCCCGGGGCACCAACCAGGAAGCCTGTTCCAGTGCTTGACCATCCTCTCGATAAATAAATGCTTCCTCATGTCCAGTGTAAACCTCCCCTGGTGCAGCTTTGAACCATTCCCACGCAATACAGAATAAACTCAAGAATGAAGTAAAACTGTGCAACTAATTAACTACTAGCAGAAGCGTACTCTTAAAAATATATTGCTATTAACATATGTTATTAGTTTTATATTCTGGATGGAAAGGGTTTTACATGTGCAAGTCTTGCCTGTTACTAAGAATGGTAAAAGCAAAACCTCATTCACAGGTCATGTGCACCGCATATTGTGCTCGTTTGTAAGATTAGAGCTCTATCATGGCTTTAAAACAGCAGTGTTTTTCCTATCCCGGTAACCCATTTTGCATTGCTTTAAACTGACAATCCATGCAAGGGAAGATACTTTGAAAAATTATGACAAAAAGATGTAGGAAGCAACATCAGTAGTAACTTCAAATAAATAGTATTAACCCTGCAGGATCTGGTTGCCACAGGAACAATCCCTCCTCTACTAGCTGAAACAATGAAAACCAAGAGCAGCTACATCAAGACAGCACAGATGTTGACTCGCACAGGATTACTGCTACTTCACAGCAAGAGATCTAAGAACCTAAAAAACCCTATCTGTATTCTGTAAAATATGCAGCACTGCCACCACTATATTTGAATTACTTATGTTACTTCAAGAAAATGCAACTGAGAGCATTAAGCACCCTGGATGCTAAGAAATCTAAACCCAGTACTTAACGAATTTTAAGTCAATATGATTTCTAAACATGGTGCACATTTGAAAAAGAATTAGTCAAAATGAACACATAGTGAAAAATACAAAATAAAAATGAGAAGCGAGGAACAATTCCAGAAGGACAGGGTTCCCACTGAGCATTAAATTACAGCAGCTGAGGAAATCTGCCAAACAAATTCAGGACTCTCCATAAATCAGGTTCTTTAATCGGTGTCTTCAATCAGAACTGGCAGTGAAGACATCCAGTTGCCTTGTGGGAACAGAAGGGGAGTGAGAGCTCCTTGAATGCTTGGCTAAGGGCAGGCTGTGGAGAACAAATGTTAGATTCCTTTGCCTGAGGAGAACATGAGCAACTGTACCAAGCAGCTTCCAAAAATACCTTACATCTTTAAAGGACTGGACAAAGAAACTAACAATTCACTGCTCCATTTCCCCTTATAGACCAAATTCGAAAGAAAAGTAAATCAAGCCTGAGGCTTGAGAGACCCAAAAGGACAATTTTTCAAGGGTGTTGGGATGGCCGTGCTAATTCACAGTAGTAGTTTAGTGACAATCTCCAGGTTATAATCCCTACAAAGAAGTCCAAAGTGGTATATTTTTTAATACCTTCCCGACTGCCTAACTGCATTTTGCTCAGCTGAACTCAATACAACTGGCTCTGGACGAAAAAAGAATTTGCAGATAGTCATAAGATCATAAAGCAACAGCTCACCGGCCACACAGAGGAGCAGATGGATATTTTTGTCATTTCCCAGTAGTCTGTTCTTGTTTTCATCTATCTCCAATTATTGTACATAGATGTCAACTACAAGAAAGTCAAAAAAAAGGAGTGCTGCATAAGGAAATATTGGGCAAAGACAAGGAAGTATCTATCACTTCTACTCAAGGAGGACATCAGTCATTCAAGAGCTATCCTGTCTGTTCTGCCAATCTAGCCCTACAGCTATGTATTTCTAGTACAGCTATGGATATTATAAAACATTCTAGAAGTAGCAGCAGCAGGGACTGGTTGCCTTCTACCCGCTGCAAGGGAATAACTTTTAATCTGTGTAGACATTTTTTCTTAAATTAGATCATATTGAGCTTCAGTAAGTTTAAGTCTCTAATATGTGCTTTTAGGGAAAAATTGTGATCTTAATTTGTAGAGGCTTTTAATTACTTTCTTAGTCAAGACATTTTTCTAGAGGATCAGCATATTAACTCATGGAATTTCAGAGAAAGTTTAAGCCTGTTCCAAACATGATTTCTGCTCAGGCTACAACTATGTCAGTTTGGGACATGATTTTTTTTAAAAAAACAGTATCATCATGCCCACAGAACACTGTAGTGCAATGGCAGTTCCATTTGTGTAAAGACATCTCATCCTGATCAAGCTTATTCTTCCTCTCAGTTAGGAAAAATTACACTTATGTCAAACATAAATAATGACTGCAAATGGATAGCAAATATGGTTCACATGTTCCTTCAAGAGTCTAACCAACCCAACATTCATTGTACACACAAACGCTAAAGAATGCCAATGTCCAGCTCTGCTGGAGACTGAAGGCCAACTTCTAAAGACATTTTTACGTATGTCTGTGGGTACCTGTGTATAGGTAGGTACAGGAGGGTGTCTTTTTGAGACACTAAGTGCTTTTACAAATCTAACAAAGAGCCTGAATATCCTTAATACCATTGTCTAATGTGCATAACTCATTTAGATTAAAGAAAACTCAGTTACCAAGACACTATTAGTATCAAAATATTAAAAATATGTGGAAAGTAATTGTTTTCTGCAAAATAATTGATCCAAGTTGGTTTAGAATGTTTTTGGGGAACCGTATTTTAACAGATCTCTATGACAAAACTGCCTATTTGTAAAGCGATTGATAGTTCTGGTAGAGCTGAGTACTTAAAATACGATAAGCAAGCGTAGTACTTGTTATCAGCTGCTGTGCACTCAGGAAACACAGAAAGCAATACGCTTTCAAAGAGTAACTAACATGCAAATAAACACATTTACATTTAGTTAAGATTCACTTGGAAAAATACTACTGAACAGAGTTGAAAGTGCTGTAGCAGTAAAATGCCTGTTGAAACAAGAGGGAGGTGCACATCCTGTTTCAGTTTAGGCAACCTGCTGCTTTTCTGGCAGCGGCTTGGGTAGTTACAACATGGCAATACCAGTTATAGTGATAACAGCCTTCGCCACAAGTGGTAAAGCAATGAAATGTAGTTGAGTAGTAAAGCTAAAGTACTGGAAAAGTCATACTGTTTGACTCATGACACTTTATAGATACCTTTATTGCTGCCAGACCTGTAAGTAGGTTCAAAACCAGTCATAGTGTTTGATCAGCATCTATTAGTAATCTGTACAATCAAAATTGCAAAGCCAAATATTACAACTCCATATCAAGACATCCTTGGAAATTACATATAAGGACCAAATTCCGTACTTTTCACTTTAATAGTACATTTTAAGTTTTGTACATTTTTTTAAAGAGAATATTTGCTTACTCTTAAAGGAACCACTTTCAGATTCTCTTTTCTTGATTTTTGACCTATTTTCCTCCCATTTTTAGGAGGGTACAGCTAAGCAACTTTTATCTTGCAATTTCAATCACTCCTACTTTAATTATTCTGAACACAGACAACTTCTCACTGTTTATGCTTTGACTGGACTCTCATCCCTGCCCTTTCAGTTTGAATACATGCGGCTGTGCAATACTTTCAGATCCTTGCCAGAAGTAGAAGCCAAGACATTTGTTCTGCGGGGTGACTTAATGGGGAGTGACTTCCTAAATTAGTAGGTGAGTTGGCAGGTGGGCATCGTACAATCAAAGAATGGCAAAAGGTGGTTACCAGTAAGTTCAAAATAGAGCAGTGTTACAACTACTTAGCGTGCTGAGCATCATTTCAGGTTCAGCAAAAGAAGTAATGAAGGGTTTCTTTAGATAATAGTATCAGGAAATGGCAAGAGGTCCCCAGAGCCCACAGAGCTCTGCCATGGGGTCAGAACACTTCCCAAGGGACCACTGCATGAGCACTCGACTTACTTTGTGTTATGACCTGCAGCAAGAGGAACAGTTGTAAAGTGTTAAGGCACGAGGTAAGAGCACATGTTCACAAAACACACGGTGATAAAACACATTACGAAACTAATTTATATCACACATCACAATATCCACAAGACTGAAGCACAGACATATTCTGGCTGTGGTTGGCAATGCTGTGTCCAGCTCTGTTCAGAAAGTATGCTCAAGCGTAAGAACATATTTCCTTACAGTTTGTTAAAGATGCAGACAGCAAACAAGTTAACACATTATCACTGCCAAACGTAAAGGAATAAGGTTTATCACTATTGATAAAGCCACAGCCCGATTACCCAGGATGTGCGGTGGGAAGGTTCTCTGGTGTGAGTAACCAGCTCCCCAGCAGCAGCAGTGGAGCAGCACAGCCCGCGGGACCGTCCCGTTTGTAACTCGGGCTTCCACTGCCACCCGGTGGGCACACGGGCTTACACCACCGGCTACTCCGAGCCTGACCAAGCAGTGATAAAGCATCAGAGAGACTTTTGGCCCAATGGATTTAAAGAAAATAAATTGCTTAACTTCATGGAGGAATAAGAGCGAGATAAAGGAACCTATTACTTGATACAAACCACACATTCAAAAATCATATGGATACATCCTAAAGCATCATGAATGTGACTTACAAATGGTTACAAATATTTTTAAATGCTTTGTTGTCTTCTGATTTCTAGGCACTTACAATATGTCAAGCTTTTCTTGCAATACCAAGGGCTAACCGCTTTTAATGGTAGGTTTTACCTAATCGTATCTTCAGACAGAAGAACTTTTGAGAACAGCAAATAGCACAAATCTTATAATTAGGCTGCTGAATAGTCGTGATATTAATGATGGTTGACAAAGCTTCCTTATTTAATACAAAACTTTTCAAAGTGATAACTCTGATGATTCCGCTACAACCAGGTTACTAACAAAATGACATATGCAGGACAGTCAGAGTGCTCAATATGCTCGCTGCAGTCAACATAAAAGAACACCCCTTATCAGCAGTACATTATACAATATCATTTTATGTCCTAGACTTAGATTATTATTCACTACTTCGTCACACTAGGATTCTTCTAAGCACTTAAAAAATACAAAGGAATGTGACATCAAAGCAGCAAGAAAGAAAAACAGAAGTTCCAGATGCAAACACAAAGCTCATAAATACTGTTTGTGTAATATTTGCATTAGGACTTCAGTCAAAAGCATCCTTTAGGGTTATCGCTTCTAGGCTCTGGAAAAATCAAAACTAACTTGGTCCTAGGTATTTAGAAGCCACATTTTATTTGGAAAGTTCTTTCCAGCTGGGCACAATCAGGATTCCTGTTTTTCCCATGTGCCAATGTAATCATTTGGATCTGGAGCTCAATTTGTATTCCCAACAAATACTCCAATTACCGGAAGAGTCACTTAATAGCCAGCAGGAGAAGAGCAAAATACACTTTTCTTCCTATTTGACTTGCTACTGGATGATTCCAAAGGCCTTCCAGGCACCTAGCAAAGATCCTTCTGCCAAAGAAGAGGTAAGAAAAGCAGAAAAGCTGTTAAGATCAAAACCTTTTTGGTTAGTGTCCTTTTTCTGGTAGCTCGGAAACTCATGATTACAAGACAGATAATTTATCAGTCTCCTTGATTATGTTCTCCATTTCAGGCTGTAAAATAACTGCTCTGAAGCACACATGGCATAATCTAATCTACTTTACCATAACAGCAGCTGAACCAAGCTTTGGCAGTGATTTTCTTTTTGTATGCTCAATTCCTAAACTCAGCCTGAAGTTGAAGCTTGAGAGGGTGCAGACTACAATGAGTGAAACCAAAGGCAACATTCATATGAATCTTAATGAAGTGAAATTCTCAAGCATCAGGAAACTTCAAGTCTTCTGCAAGTCAGACAGAAGATCTGCATTACATGAGAACTTGATGTAACATTATGATACTCTCACAAATACAAAGGCTGTACCTGATTACCCTGTGACCCCGCTTTTAAACTGATGATTATGAAAGTTTTTGGCAAGTGAAGAGAGTGTATGGAAAAACAGTGCAAATTGTTTGCTTAGCAGCATTTGCTTTTAGAGCACGTCCAGAACTGTTAAAAATATGCTTCAGGTGACAGGAATGATTCATGATTAGACAGCTGCTGAGAGAGACATCACTGACAGGAGAGAGAGGGAGAGTGTGTGTGAGAGAGGGAGAGAGATTTGACATGGAAATTACTTGGAGAAAAATAAATACCTTTTCTTCTGAGCTTTAGAATTTAGGAATGATTTTAATGACTTTTGAATTGAAAGGAAGTTGTTGCATCTCCTTAAGCTGTCAGAACTTCAGCGCCCCTCAGACCTGTTTCACAGGCTGCAGTTGTTACTCAGCTGATGTAATGACTGTCTGCCATTGCTTTCTGGGTAGGAAGAGGCAATATTCTTTTGTCCATTTGCTGTTTTGCAGTATTTAGAGACTGCTGAATTTCCTGTAAAGGCCTAACTTCATGAATAATGCAATTCTTACATAGATGTCAATCTTTAGACAAAAAGTTTAACAAAGTTGGTTGGAAGTAAGTCCCTGTTCAACAAGTAGGAAGGATAATTTCCCCATTCTGGATCTATGGAACAAACTCAGAAAGGGATCGATTGAAATCCAAATCCGAAAGTAATAACTAAACCATTTAACACCTGAGTTTGAACTCTGATGTTCCAGTGACTGATCTCCAGCATTCCCCATCTAAAAAATATCATGGCAGAAGTGTTCACCTCTGGTCTATACCTTAAGTCCCATTGCTTTTCTCTATCCCTTTAGCACGGATCTGATAGCACAGCCCTCAGCCTACGGATACAGAACTTTACTGTAACAGCAGTAATTGCTAAACAGCAATCTTCATTGATTTTCTGCTTTGATATTGCTAATTTCATATATACTTACAGTGGTATGATGTTCCCTGAAAGCCCAAGCTTAGATTTCAGTGTTTGCCTTGGTCCACATATACATACCTCCTGGATGATTTAATGCTTATGATTGTTCTGTATAGTTTTTCCCTGAAATACTGTGCCTTACTTTTTGTGCATGACAAGTGAAAATGTGGAGGGCCTTTATGCTGAAGTAAAACAGTAAAAGCAGCTAGAACTGCTTTTACAAATTTTCAGCGACTTCTAAAATAAGCATGTCATACATTCATATATTTGCACTGAAAAAGCTAAGCTGATTTTAGAAAATCAATATGATTAAATCATAGGCAAATTTGTGTCGACCACCCCCTTTTTAGAAGGGGCTTTTTTAGCTTTCTTTGTTTTACCAGAATACAGATTATCTGTTTGAAATACACAAAATGAATGGACTTCCCATTGAGGTTAGTGTATTCTAGCATTGTAATAAAGGTTATGAAAAGATGTCCGAGCACCAGCTGGCCTTCCTTTGATCCTCTCCATTCTTGTGATGATACATTTTCACACTTAAGATGATTCCCTTCTACCTCAAAGGCTGAGAGCTGCTTTGGTCCTTACAAATATTAACTGCAATCACAATGACCTATCTTTCTGGTTCCAGTCATCTGTTTAATATAGAGTGGAAGGTCAGAACTACATTAAAAGGGCCTGAAAGGCTTTATTTCAGTATACTGCCCCCTGCAGAGCTTCACAAAAAGCTGGCAGACTTGGAGTTCATGCATGCATGCTCCTCAGCACTGCATTGTGCAGTTGTATTAATGGGCTTTTGTAACCTTCCAGGAAAAATTCCCTCACCAAGAGAACAAAACTGTTGTCAGATGTGAACACACATGTGAATATCAACTACAGGAAAAAAAAAATATTTAAACAGTAGGGGTACTGTCTTCAGAAAAAAAGAATGTCTGAGTCACTAGCTTGTGTCTTCACTAGGCTGTGTTTTAAAGGTAATTTTTATATATTTGCTAGGATAGAGATCTAATAACAGAGATGGAAACCAACTGCTTAGAGAAGGCAAATTCAATAATAGATGTCAGTAAGGATTAATGAATAAGGCTATGGACCAGAAAGCACAAGCCTGTGTGTACCAATACAAAGAAATCTTATTTGCAGCACAGCAGAGCACAGGTCACTTTGGAGTCATTAGCATACTGAATTACAAAATAGCTGCATCTAAGACCCTTCAGTTGTCATTACAATGCATTTCCCAAGCTATCATATTTTCCTCCTTCAAATCTGTCAAAAAAGCTCCCGTTTGCTTGCTTTCTGTTAAGTCTTCTGTACAAGCAGGACCATCTACGTTGCTTGTCATGTGTGGTTTACATATGACTTCTCAAACAAGCCCTTTGTAGAAAGCTCAATATCCAAAATCCCAGCACACGTTCCAAAACATGGAGACTGGAGATTTTTGTAGAGTTTTAGTACTACGTGGGACTCTGTTTACCTATATGCCTCTACATTTTTCCTCACTGAGCCTGAATACGTTAACCTCTGGTCTGGATTATGAGGGGGGGGTAAGTGGCATGAAGTGAGCAGCAAGAATTGAATGCAGCTGTCCACGTATGAATGGAGCTACCCACAGCGGGGAAGACAATGAAAGGAAGGAAAAAAGTAGATTCCAGAAGCAAATGGCCTATGGGGCCAGTTGCACTTGCTTCACACTGATTTTGTCTTAAATTTGGCTTGCTCTTGTATATGCCACTTAAATGTTTTGGGAAGACTTCATGTGTAGCAATTACTTCCCTATAAAATTATCAACAGGAGTTTAAGCCTATTTGGTCTTGCTGAAGAAGCCACGGAAACAAAGCACAAGTACTCTGTTCTAAAGCCCAGTCTCTGAATTCAAGAAACTGCAAGTCTTACATTTCAAAATATCGAGTAGGCCGGGGTTAAAAAGAGTATGAGAGAATGCAGATGAAGTCTCGGACCACAAAACACTATGCATGCTCAATGGCAACAGGTAATAAACAAGTGATAAGTCCTTCCTAGTGAAATCCTCCTTCCTTATACAACTTTCTATTTTCAGTTCTAACTAAACTAGATCATAATTCTCAAGATAAGCAGAGGATTTCTTTTTGAGAGGGAGTT
Organism: Pterocles gutturalis; assembly: GCF_000699245.1. Taxonomy (NCBI): domain Eukaryota; kingdom Metazoa; phylum Chordata; class Aves; order Pterocliformes; family Pteroclidae; genus Pterocles; species Pterocles gutturalis. Next base: position 15,887 of record NW_010130008.1, read on the forward strand.
ACTTGAACTTAATTATATGATGTATCATTTTCCTATGTACACACAGAAAACATACCCACATAAAAATGGCAGGTTAAATTTTATGTAGTTTTAATGCACTTAAGTCATCCAAAAAACACAGCAGTGCCTTCAAGAGTTTAAACGCTACTATCATTTAATTTTTTTATATTGTGCAGCAGTCAAATGACAGAAATATCTCTGCACTGAACAAACCCAAACTAAGCCCTGCATCTTCAGGAAACAAAAGAGATTCAGGTTTGCAAGACGAACTGCACAGCAGCTCAGAACTGCAGGACAGCTATTCTAATAAATAACAATTAGCAGTCCTTCAGTTTTACTATGCTAGATTGGTTAACATCCTCTTTCCAACAAACTTTTTTTTTTTTTTTACTAGCATGCTATTTACATTGATTATAGGACCCTTCAGCAGTGCCTGCTACTAGCCAGTTGACAGATGCTTATTCATACCCCTCAGCATGCTGGCTATGGATATTTATGAGCAATAGCTATGGCTGGGCATCTGCTGCTTGTGAAATACTATTGGCTCAATAATTCTGTCATGGTTTCCACCTGTTCTTCAAAGTCACGGGATAGTTGCTGGTTTTCAACTATGCCAGCTTTATGGCAGCATTAGGACTGTCAGACCATATTTGCTATTCCCACTCAAACATCCTCTTCATTATGGACCTACAGGTTGGCATAGGAAATTCTTAGGATACAGAAAAAGATCCTCTTTCAAGGTAATTTTCTATAGCCTCACTGAGAAAAGCTCAGACAATACTAAATTGACATGACCTACTATATTTGATTTTAGAAACACAAAGGCAAAATACATCTTCTTGCAGTCAGGCAGTGATATTCTCACTGCGAAGTGGCCACATGGATGGGGCTTTTTAATCCCCAACTTCTTTTTCCATACATAAAAACTCATTCTCTTCCAACTGACTTCATCCATCTACTCATCTTTTGAATTTTCTCTCAGCTCAGCTTTTCCTTCAAGCCACCTAGAAATAACAGTTCTTAGTGCTCCTGCCCAGTGCTGCAACTCTTGCTTTTTGTAGTGTCAGCTGCATGAACTCAGATGGACTGCTTTCTCCTACCTGTGTTTTCTCTACTTCGTTTCCAAAGATGCCGCATTGCAACATGGTGTTTTATCAAACTCCCCAAACTTCAAACAGCATTCACAATCTGTCAGCAGGTTTGAGAACCTTCACGTTTTTGCTGTGAATATTGCCAAGCAAGAGAAATTATCCTTTGTGCAATACAGTTGTCCTCTTGGCACAAAGCACTTGATACCTGCCAATCTAATCTGTATGCTTACAAGCATCTCTAGATGCCATTTTCACTTTAAAAGAGTCTTCAGCAATAACACATTCCTCCAAAACAAAGTGTACAAGCCTCCCATACTCTGATAGAAGAGCACAAAAGTTGCAACGTGTCTTGTATTAAACCTATTCTGTACTGACTCCACCAAAATACAGCAGAGAAAGCAAAATCATTGCAGAACCAGAGGCAGCTAAAAAGTTAGGAAGTTCACAAATTGCAGACTTGTCCTTTCCAAGCAACAGAATCCTTATGGGAACAGAATCAAATTTCTATTTTCTCTGGGGATAAGTAAATCTAAAAATAGTTTCTGACAAGGGGAAAGCTACAGAGCTAGTGACCAGCAGATACCCATGTTTTGCCTCAGGCACTAGTGCAAGGAAAGAAGAGAGTGAAGGTAAGCACACGTCGTCAGGGACAGAACCATAATACATGGATTGTTGAACAGCACAGGGACGATTTCCACAGAGATTTGCAGTGTTCACCAACAAATAATGTTAAAGAAAATGAATTAGAGAAGAGCTAAGGATTAAAATACATGAAGTGTTCCATGCTTAACCCTATGTGGGACTGTTCTGCTAACCTGAATGCTATTTTTAAAATTAGGCACCGCAAAAGCTTCTTTGTTTTGACTTCACTGGCTAGAAAAATACAGATGCTTGAGTTTCCTAGTATATGTGCACTACAAGAAAAGAATGGTGAAAAAAATTTCCAATTTGCTCTCCAGTGCATCTGGATTTTTTTTAACTGCTATGTTAATGCAGTGAAAAACAGTTTTTCATAACATTAAATGATGATTGAGAGAAATTTGTCTCTTTCAAGACTTACATACACAGTATAATGTTCTCCCCCTTTTGTTTTAAGGAGTGCTATGCTCTGGTCAGCAATATTATCTTTCTCATTTCAACTCAGGTTGAAAGCAGTTAAAAAAAGGGAGGCACAGGGCCCAAATAAAGGAAGGGAAACCACAAATTGCAATGGATGGTGTTAACAAAATAAGAAACTGAACAGCTACGTTTTTAATTCCCTTGGGGAAAAAAAGTGATGAGTGCTTTAAAAATATGAAAAATACTGTATTTTCCAGGTTCTGAACTTCCACAGAATGCAAACAGTGGACTGTAAGTCATATGTGGTCTACTCTCCTGTTCTAGCAGAAATAATTATTTTTCTGACAAGAACTAGTCAATTATAATAGATTTGAATTTTTGTGCTTTAGTGGGATAAAAGTGTCAAAGTATTTTCTAATACTAGGAAAATGTGACATTACATATAAATTACTAGACAGTTCCAGCTATTAGTTTTACACAAACAATTTTTTCAGCAGAGGGACTGCAGTGTTATTAAAGTAGCAGTGATACCAGATCTTGTTAGCTGTTGCAAAACACTGAAATCTACTTCTCAGCCTACAAACTGCTTCTTTTCATAACCAAAAGTTTTATATAACCAGATGTTTGGGGTTTTTATGTGATTTTGCAGTCCCAAGGTCTGTTCTTCATGCAAGTGCAACTCTGAAGTCTTGCAGTCTTAGCAGATAATACTCGAGATACCAGTACTCACAGCTGTCTTGCTAGTGGTGAAGACTGAGACTCGTTACAGGAAATAAGTAGCATGTTAATTCAAACAGACTTTCCAGCCTGTGAATGAACTTCAGAAAAAAGGTTAGTATACAGATATTTTAATTTCAGAAACTACAATGTCTAAGGAATGTTTTACCATAAAGCTTGACAACACACTGCTAAAACTTTTTGATGGGTTGGAAAAAGTTAGGCTAGTAAAACTCATGTGACTGTAGCAAGCCGTCTGAAATGCAGCAACAGATCTATACTGAAAATGAATACAGCTAGCCAAAGCAATAAAGAAGAAAAAGGCCTCTAAGCAAAGTTTCTATCCTGTGAGAGCCTTTTCATTCCATTAATTAGTCAATGTTTTACACTAATTCACTGAAATGCAAGACAATATACTGGTGTATTGATTGCGCTTATTTTATAGTGGATCTCTTCCTGCAGTGGTACCTCCATTGTAAGATACCTGGAATAGATGGAATTATGTTATTGAAATCTTTCATAAGAAGATGAAACACACTGAGCAGTTAAGATATAATGTAAAACAACTTCCCTTTATTCGCATTTCCTAATCTTAGTCTTCATTGTACAAATAAATCTGCTGTGCAAAATAGTTTATAAAAGACTAAAAAAGGTTTTTATTGTAAAAAAATAAAGTTTCTAGATATACAGTTACTTTGCACTATCACAAATATTGTCCAGTATTTAACATTTAAATTTAATATCACAATACTCAAGTCATGTAAACCAATGATCCTACTGGTAAGAGCCACTACTGAAACTCAGGTTCACTAGGGATTTATTAAATATTTTTCTCTTTTTGTATCTACACCCTTACACAACTCTGATGACCCATACTTGAATTGCACTCATATAATGAAATTAGACATTGGGTCATCCTTTCCTCCATTATCAGGTAAAAAATACCAAGTTAAATGGTAAATTTAGTAAATGGTAAATTTTAGTAAATCCTGGCAACACATGAGGTACACAGTCCAGTCACAGAACAACAAAGGTCCCCGAAACTAGATTTGAACTTTGCTGAGAAGCAGTGTAAAGGCAGCCTACACTGGATTTCGGACACGTGCATCTTGATTTCTGCCAGCATCCAAGACAGTTGGCTTAAAAACCAGCTCTGATCTCTCTATGCTGCAGTGCAGCCACAATCACTTAAGCATGAAATGCCTCTAAGAAATTTTAATACAGTCACCTGAGCCCTCATTGTTCCAATTCGCTTTCATTCTGCAAGGTCTTCATGGCTAAACCCCAGAGGGTCATGCTGGAGAAGAATGGTCCTTCATTATTCTTGTAAGCAGCAGATGATGTTCGACTGCTTAGCGGATCATTACAATGACTGTCCAAGCTAACCATAGAGGAACGAATCATGGGAGCATTATCAGACTGTAAGGGTTCTTCTGCAGAAGATACATCTACATCTGCATAAGCATATGGTGGTGGTGGAGGAGTTTGCTGTGTCTGAGCTTTTGGGAGCTTAGCAGAATCCACATTCAGTTTCCGTTGGTTTGCTGAGTCATGGTGTTGAATCATTGATCGCAACTTACAGTAAGAATCTGCAGAACCATCATATTCAGTTGAATTTGCAGTTGGACGAATGGGAAATTTAACAGACACTGGTAACAATGTAACAGACATTTCTTGGCCAAAAGAGTCAGACCTCTGAGATTTGTCAAGGTCAGAAGTTTCAATCCCTTGAGAAAATTCATCTAGAGTGTTTGGACTTTCATCAGTGGCTTTACAATGCATTTTCTTGTGCCGCCGTAGGACAGCAGAGCGAGTGAAGCATTTGTTACAAGTTTCACAGGTATAGGGTTTTTCTCCTGTGTGAGTCCTCACATGTCTACGCAGGTCACCAGAGCCTGCAAAACATTTCAAAAATAGCTTAAGATTTTGTTCTTAACACAAGTCCATGGACATGTTTTAATTAGAGAAAATATCAAGTGATAAGGTATGGTATGTCCCAGTCATGGTACTTTATCTAGAACAAGTTCAAACAAGTTCAATCTATTTTTACAATTCAATGACTCGTTTCTTCTTCTTGATCTGATTTTCTAATTTGTGTTTCCCAGTGCTTTAGTGTTTTTCTCCAGAGACAGGAATATCCATTAGTATTTGAAAGCTGTGAGTGCTCTCAGTTTATATCAATCTTCGTGTAGGAAAAAAAAATTTAAAATAATCAATTTAATTCATCTGTCTGGAAAAACAGTATGCTCATAAGCTTCTAAATATATTCTTCCAGTGAGAGCTGCATCATAGAAAGTAAAGATTTGTTCATTACCAAGGAACTATTCTTAAAGCGTTGACAAAGGTAGCTTTTTTGTTAACTTTGAGTTAACGTAATGCAGCAGTCCATTTTTTATATTCCAGCCAGAGAATGTGTCAAAACTGTCATTTTTTAATTGCTGTTAATATTAGAATAAAGTATTCAACTGTTTGCCTATTTTCAGAACCACAGGCTCAAATAAGGTCAATTACCATACTGCAAAGAAAAAAGCGAGACTGAAGCAAAACTTCAGTGTAGAAGAACAAGCAGAACAAGAGAGTATTGATTTCCAGAACTGCTACATGAATCAGACACCTCACATTCTTTACGACAGTAGAAATAAGCTGGTACCTATTTGTGATTTTATCTCATTTTACCTTGGTTAAAGATTATTTTATTTTGTGTGGACAGGTAACAACTAAAATGAACTGTATTATCTGAAAGCCCAGTAAAACCACAGTCTCAATTTTCGGCATCATACTTTTCATGCTACGGCCCAGACTTCTCTTCAAAAAAGCCATTAACAGTAAGATTACAAATTACTGGAATTATTACTGTGGATTTTTTTTTGCGTAACGTGAATGATTTCTTAATGCTCGATCAGATCCTCTTTGCACAATTTTTGATTTCCCACTACAAGATGACCTGGCTAAAATGAAAAATAATCAAAAGATCCCAATAAGTCAAGAAGAAAATAAGCCTATTTTAATGGCAGCAGGACAACTGTTTGTTTATACTTTCATATCCTGCATGTCTGTATTTCCTCTCTCTGATGCAAGACATCCTGATAATATTAGGTCTTCTTGTGCCTCAAGACATTACAAATAAAATATACTGCAGGTGGACTTTCTTATATGGAGCTACCCTCCTCCAATGCTGATCCCTCAGAACATGAATGAAATTATACCAAAACAGCACTTAAGGGCAGAAAAGTACGTAGTATGCAAGATGCTAAGTAATATATGAGATAAAGATGTACAATGCAACTTCTGGGAACTATATTATACAAGGATGAATCTTTGATCAAAGAGCCATTTTCAGGACAGCTGTGAAAGTATGACCTATCTAGCAGATTTTGAAAGTTGGTGTTCACTGGTATGAAGCACTGATCGAGTTTTTACTTTATTACAGAGGTTGATGCAAAGTAGCAAAAGGTTGTTATTGTCAGCATCTATGGCTGAATGCAGTTAAACCTGAACAGTATTCAGCTGGGGCAGGGGGAGGGGGGGGAGAAGAAAAAAAAAAAAATCCATCGCTAGCCAAGTGATGCCAAACCTAGCTTCCCATCAGAAAGGACTATACTGAAACTAAAACAAAACAGCTAGTATCAGTACTTCTCTAGCAAACACGTACATATCCTGTGTTGATTCCTCTTATTTCCCTTCTCTATTCCTCAAATGAAATGCACTTTTGAACTTATTTACAACAGCTAAAGGAGTTAAATACACCAAAAGAAAGACTATGAAGCATGCAAGACAGAAGATTTTGTGAAAAAACTTTCACAACATGGAATTTCAATTTGAAATCATTTCAGTTAATTGTTACTCTGCTGACATAGGAACTTTTACTTATCATTTAAAAAGCAAAGATACAACCAAGCTATGTACAGTAAATCTTACCACATGCTGAACAGCTGTACGGTCTCTCTCCAGTATGCCTAATTCTGTGCTTTACTAATTTTCGTTGCATGTTGAATGACTTCCCACATTCATCACAGGTGAATACTTTATCTGCTGTATGGGTCTTTTTGTGCTCCTTTAAATTACTGAAGTTACTGAATCCTAGAAAAATATGACAGACACTTAGATTAAAGTGACTCCTCATATTTCAATCAAAAAAACCTGAGGCAGAAACTTCTATTCTTATATACCTCTGCCACAGATATCACACAGATGAGGCTTTTCTCCAGAATGAATAATAATATGGCGCTGAACATCACCAGAAGCAGCAAATCTACAACAGAATACGGAAAGCCAATTATTTGTCTTTATAAGCCCCTTATTCTCCTAAACTGAGTATCATGTGGAAATCAGCTATAATGAATGCCTGATGTTCTGAACAAAGATTAAAACCCAAAGCACAGATAAATGGATGCAGTTAAGAAAAACATTCTGAAGCTGGCAGTGTCCCATTTAATTTATGCTACAGAAAAAAACCCCCAAAACTCCTTTTCATCATTAATGTTAAACTAAGTGAAATGCAGAATAAATTATTAAGTACAAATGCTACTCCTAAATCAAGTGTATTTTCTGTCACCTGTTATCAGAAGGCAGAAATATTTAATGCTTTGCTTAAATTAAGTTTCCCATACTGCACAATTTCCATAAAATGTAACAAAAATTGTATGACCAAATAATAAAAAAAAAAAGTGAGGGAAAGGTACAAACCCTCATGATTTGTTGTGACTCACACTGTTAAAAATACACACAACAGTATAACCTTAACTAAAGATAACAATATACAAAAAATTAAGACCACAGACTATATATGTGGTGACATGTTTATCTTATCATTGCGATCTGCAACAAGACACCTGCAGATATTTATTATTTTAATCCCATCAGTATACATTTAAACCCAATGCCTTTTAAACAAAATTGAGCAGCATGCTGCCTTAGCTCTTGGCCCTTAGTTTATCATGAAGATTCAAGAAAACTTGTTCAAGTTTTTCCATGTTAACTTTACTAAGATGAACAATTTACTCACCTTTTCCCACAGATTTCACAAATGTATGGCTTTTCACCAGAATGTCGACGTAAATGTGTCTGGAGATTACCTGCCTGAAGGGACAGTAATTTAAACATTTAAATTCAGCTAGCCTGTTGTCGTATACAGGTAAAATGACGATGCGAATTACGAGACTGACTTTTTATTCCTAATTCTAAGGCAGTGAGGACTACAATGCGTGTATGAACTCAAGCATTCTTACCTAGTAAAGACAGACTTATGTATTCCAAGATCAAATTACTTATGTATGCAATTATACATTGACAAGAACAGAAAAAAAATAAAAAAGAAGCCTAGAATCAAATGCTAAGGAAAAAGAAAGACCTATAGTTGAAAACAGATCCAATTAGAAATTAAAATTATACTACCTAGACTGCAGTGAAGAAGAAAACTTCCTAGTAATATGGTTCATGGTAGTCTCATTTTCCCTGTCCTACAAATAGAATACTGTTACATCAGGATCTGAATTCACCTACCAGGAGGTTAAAAGGAAAAGAAGAGGGTAAACATTTTTCAATCCACAAAATAACTCTGAGCCAAGTGCTCCAAACCTATATTTACTCATATCAAAAGAAAACAGAACAGGAAGTACAGGAACGAACAAATGGGATTACTGGTAACTAACTTTTACTACATATCTTTCCCAATCCTGTAAAAATCATGCTAGTCTGGCAGGCAAACCAGATAATGACTAGACAAAACCATCTCACTCATTCTAACTTTAAAAAAATTTTTTTAAAGCCACTAGTGTTTCTGAATGGCTAATCCACTGACAGTTCAGTTCTCAAAGCACAAGATACAGCTAGTCTGGATAGAAAAGCTGCCGATGTTCCATAAATTGTGCATACTTCCATGGTCAGTTTTTAACCCTTCCATTATCTTTGATGCTGCCTGGTTTTATCTAAGTACACTAAAGGAACATTAAGTTCTTTCAATCAGGAAAAAATTGGGGATGCAAAGATTATCATGTCCACCTTAATCACAGTAAGGCAACAAAAACAAGACTCATCAGTAATTTCTTCCAGCTCCTTTAGATAATAAATTACCTGTGATGATCAATCACTGTAATCAGAGCTTATAACATACCAGAACTAAAGTACTGCAGACACACAGACACAGAGGACATTAAATGGATCACCATTTGAACCCTAACAGAGCTTTCTTCAACCCCTGTAAAGTTTTCCAGACAACAGCAGGACTGAACCACTGTTCTCTCAGGCCAAACTTTATGACACCATAATCCATTCAAAGAGGGGCAGCAGGCACCTATTTCTGAAGAAGGAGAAGACTAAACTGACTTCTCTGTGGAGCTATTTGTGTTTCTGAAAGACAAGGAATTTTATGTAGAGGTGCATTTGAGAGAAACAGACATAAGACAACAGACAGAACTTTTACCTGTATCCACATCACAAAAACAAACCATATCATAGGCTTCTGAAAGTTATTCTGGATAAAGACAGAGTGTGAATCCGAAGTGCAACAATTATTCTGAAATAGTTCCCATATAGGCATTTTTAGCCAGAATAAAAACACTTCAAAGACAGTAGCAAGTAGATCCATTTTTTTATTACAAGCTTATGTCACCTCCTCCTAAGGAGGGCAAAAGCTTGTTATTAACTGTGCTGAGACAAAAAAAAAGTAAAAACATCAGTAACCTGTATTCCTCCTAAGCTTTTAAGGTGGTACACAACCTTGGTTAAGGTATAGTATGCCATCCCAATGAAAAAGCATGAGGGCTTCTGCTACCATTCAGTGCAGGAAAAAAAGTGCTCAGAAGAATTCTCTTACTGATACCAGTTGCATACCACTTCTCACAAATTTGGGGACTAGAGAGATATACTAGACTTAGTCCATTTGTAACTGGCATGCTTTTAGAGTGCAGGAACTAATGCACACATATGCTCCTCCAAAAGAAGCTCTGCAGGAGGGAGTGAAGAGGCAAAACCTGATATCCTGCATCAGCAGCCAGAGAAGGACCATGTAGCAACAAGCTATGTCCTAGTAGTAAGGGAAGATCATAGAATCACAGAATGGTTT
>NW_010130009.1:0-64372 GCF_000699245.1 Pterocles gutturalis
CCCACCACAAATGCACATAATTGTCTTAGTTGCGTGTGGGATTTTATTAAAGTCAAAGGTATTTTTCATGATCTAAAATTAAAGACCACCTCAAGTTTTTTACTTCACTAAAACATTCTTGCAAAATCCTCACTTAAAGAAATTCAAAATTAAGCTAGAACCTATTCAGAATCAGAGCTAGATATTCTAATATTTAAAAATTATAATCCAAATTTATTTTGTTTGGCATTAATTTTTAAAAAAAAAAAAGTTATGACTTTTCACTTATTAACCCATATTGGAATTAATGCATGACTTCTTGTGCAGAAGAAAAGCTGAGAACATGGAAGGGGAGGGGCAGGAAAAGGTAGAAATAACCAGCAGAACATTTGAGTTTTTTGTAGTAAAAGATAAAGGTGAAATATGGTGCATCTATGAATATCTCTGTTTGCAATTATTATTAGTTTATATCCACATTCATCCATGTATAGTACAACAGGATTTCCATCTGTTTAGGTTTCCTGAGTTTAAAAAATGCAGGCATCAAATCAATTATAACTTCAATATCTATTAGTCCCTTCACTGAAATACTGTAATGCCTCTTGTTCGCATTCCAAGTCATTGATATCCATACATTAACATGATAAATGGCTAAAGCTGATGTAAAATGCTCCCAGCTTTATAAAAGACATCCATCTTTCTTGGTTGTCCAGTTATTACCATACACATCCCTGAGCCAGAGCCTGTTTAAACTTCATGTGAGTATTTTTACTGACATCATTGTACTTTGGATCCAAATAGAAAACTACTAAACTTTTATTTTAGCAAGATATGAGTTTTGTTTGAAGAAAGTAAGCTTGACATTTTGTTTGATGGAATTAGTTAAAATACAGCAATGGGTAAAGAGAAAGTTTGAATACCTAATCTTACCTTTTGTTCTGATTGTACATTAACAGCCACAGAATTAGCAAAAGTCACTGTAGTTTTTATAGCATCATTTTTATATAGTTGGAAAAGGAGCTTAACGGAAAAGCTCTACTTTACCCTAAATATTTTCTTTCACTTTGTAATGAAAAGAAACACCAATGATCACATTTTCCTATGCTAACTGAGTTTGCTGTTGCAGCAATATTGCTTTTACTGAAATCTCAATACTACCAAACATAAGCAAAGGTAGTTAAGTGCACAGGGCACTGCATTACTCCCTTGAGCGTGCTAATAATGACCTTAGTTACCGCAGAGAAGAAAAGCAGCGTCTGCAAGTACATGAGCCTCTCTTGTACAAGAAAGGGCGTAAAACCAGAGTGTTCATAAATAATGAAGGAATAACCAACATACTGAAGATCTGCCGTGTGAGACCTAGACAGATCCAGTAAAGGTGGAAAACACAACCATAGTCATGGTCTGATTTTAGGACATTCACAGATTTCCTTAACTTTAATCAACATGTGGCAAAGCCATGCTTTTTCTTAGTTTTGGAAAATTGTCTGCGTGCTTCTCTAAAACAGGGAATCTTCCACACTCAGAGTAAGGTTCAATGACCTTCAACAAATTTAAGAAAGAAAAAGGCCATTCTTGTTAAGACCTCAGAAACTGACTAAAACAGGCTTATCAATAAAAGTTAGATGAACTAGTGATGTACACTGGGGACTCTGCAGACCTATTTGTATTGGCATGAGACATTTTACTTTTCACGATGATGCTATTATGCTGAAATAGATTGTAGAGGGGGTTTGAACTTTTATTGTCCTTTTCGGGAATAAAGAGTACAGAAGATATGCACAGTCAATACTTTGTCTAGTAATTTAGAGAAGGAAGAATGACCACTTGTTTAGTCCCACCACCACATTTGATTCCCAAGGGTAGTGAAAGGTCAATATAAAACAGATAAAAATAAAATTCAGAAATTAGGGATGTTAGTAGACAAAAAAAGACTTTTGAATATTACTTTTTTTGCAGCATTGGTTAGAGTTAAGAAATGGGAGAACATTGAACATTTTGTGTTTTTGTTTTAATCCTCAGAACATAAATATTTTAAAGCTGCATTTTTTGGGTGGATGTTTACTAATTACTTTCTTTGGTTTAAACCTTGAATATTTCTAAAACTATCTTGACAGACATAAAATTAACTGTGTATGGAAATCAGTGAAACAGAATCTGCATGTGTTTAACTTTGGAAAGAAATAGGATTGCTCACATCTAAGAGGCTAAACATGTGTCAGCGTATTTGCATGACCAGAGTATTCTTTCCAGATAGGGAACTTGCACTGAAGTCCTCAATTCACCATGCAAAGGTTTTTAAGATTCTATAAGATGTCTTTTCTGGGTGACCATGTGTCCTAAAATCAATGTTTGCACACCGACACACGTGGCACAGGCCAACCCGTATCCTGGTAAGTTCGTCCTGCTCTCCTGCAGTTGAGTCTGCCCAGCCAAGCAGCACACTACCCAGCTGTCTTCCAGCAAGATGGCATTATTGGTGACCTAAGAATTGGTACTAAGGTGGGTGAAGAGGTATGTTGACTTCACTATTCAGGAAAGTGTGAAAGAGTAGCTGATTCACTGTAAGAAAACAATGACCTTTCTGGAAAAATAAATATTTTCAGACTTTCGGCTTTAAAAAAAAGTATATAAAAAATGTGTATAGTTGGAAACTGCCCATAATAAAAATTAATTTTAATAAAGGTTAGTTAATTTGCTAATCAAATAAAATGTTTTATTATAATTTGGCCTAAATCTATTATTGCTTAAAAGGTTTTGGCATGGCCGCTCAACTGAGACACATTTTTCACAGAGTTCCAATCTCAATTTCATTGCATGGAATTCGAGGCTGTAACTTTTCCTCTGAGATAAGAATTGCGAACACAGCACAGCGTACGCGGCAGTTCCTCATATGAATCTAAAACCTTGTGAACTCCAAGGCAAAACATCTTGGTGTGAAAGCCTGTAACGTTAACTGCTTTTACTTTCAACACCTTTTGGATTACTAAAGCTTAAACATGAGGTATATTGAGCATTCGCGTGGACATTTGGTTTTTATCAATCAAGAATGCATGCTCTAACATAAAATCTTAAAAGTAGGGGAAATAGTTCACTGCAATTTCTTCCAATCCCCTTTTTTACTTTTCTATGTATCTTTAAAAATACCCAGCCTAAAGATTGCTTTCTTTTGTAACTTCAAATGTAAGTTGTCATAGCTGGAAGCAGAAATAATTTGATGTTTATTTTTCATCTAGAATACTCTCATTTGGCTCTGGATTTAACAAGAAGGATGGCTGGTGTTTATTTTTAACATGTAAAATCAAAAAGGAAATACAAATGGTCATTTCTTGAAACACAATTTGCTGAACTCTGAAAAAGAAAAGTGTAATTTAGAAGGGTATCCTGTGACAGGAAATGACAAGCTACCTTCACCAGGGTCTAGGCTGGGCTGCGGTGCTTGGATCAGTATATAGCTGTTGATTTAGGAGAGAGACGCTTGCGCAGAAAAAGCCGTACTTTGTTCAAGTCACCAGACAGTCTGAGGGTTTGGGGAGGAGGCAGGGTGGGGCTGAGGGTTTACACTAAAAAGACCAGAATCATCAGACTTTAAAATAGCATGTGTGACCTTGTTCAATGAAAATAAAGAGTAATGTGGCTATAAAAAGCAAAGTAAACTACCAGTTGACTGCCTCTTTTATGCCATACACATCTTTGAAGGTTAAATTTGTTATTTTAGAAAAACATACAGTAGGTTGAAAAGAAAACCTAGGTTGTTTGGCTTCAGCTTTTTATTTTGTGAACCAAAAAGTCATCTTGCACTGAAGAAGCAGAAATCCTCACCTTTAATGTAGTTATATTAATGAACACAAGTGTAGTAACTTTTAAAATTCCATTAATAACATTATTTAGTATTTATTATTGAAGTGTAGTTCGTAAACATAAATGAGACTGTCATATTAACCTGTAAATATAAAAAGGAGCTTCACTGGTTCACAAAAGTGCAAATAACTAAATGTCCATATTGTCAATCTTTCTATTTGTTAAAATTTTCTCTTATCCAGTTTTCAAGTAAATACCATTTATTTTTTGCATATTGTTTTTTGTCAGACATAAGCAATGTGCAAAATCACTAGTGCTGCTTTGATTTGATGGCATTATTGAAAGAAAATGAAAGAAAAAAATTATAAAAATAAATTGTAAATACTTTAATAGGAAAATGAAAGTAGGCATCTTATCCTCAACATGTAATACCTGTAATGAAAGACAAGTCTCATATAAGCTAGAAACATTTTTTCCTGGAATTTCCTGGAAGAGTAACACTTAAAATGTGGTTAAGTCATTTTAGTAATTTTTTTTGAAATTTTCTGCTCCTAAACCTTTATCCAAATCCTGTCTAAAATGAGGATGATCCTTTTGTCTTAACAGCAGTGGAACTCAGGTGTGTAAATCCAGAAGTATTAAAACAGTAGCACAGTATATACTAGAAATCACATTTAGAAACGGGCAAAATGCAGGAAACTTTAAAAACATTTCTAAAAGATCTGATTTTATTCATCCAATGTTGAAAGCACACTGGTTGCTCTACGTTGGCTCAACTCAAGTTATTTAGAAGTCTCAGGACTTCAGCACTTCCAAACTCTCTTCTCACATTGACTCACCCATAAACTGACTGTCTTTGCAAGTACCTTTCTTTGGGTTCTTTGGACATTTCAGCTGTTCGTTTGAATCTCACATGAGCTTTCATGGGTAGGAGTAGTAATCAATGTTCTTTAAGCTTTGCAATTTATTTACCTTTGATTTGCTTTAGAAAGGGGACCAACTATTAGAGGCAAATTATTTTGCACATGTGAATTTTTTTCCAGTTAAAATCATTAATGATTATTGCAGGTCCAGGCAATTTGATACTGTCATAGGGTTTTCCCCCTTTTATGCCTCTAGTCTCTGTTCTTAAATATAGTGAAAATGACAATTCCAGAGGTTCCTGTTCTTCACCCCTTTTTTCCACTACAGCTCAACTACAACCTTCTCTTCCTTCTTCTAGGGTTATCCTCCCTACTGAAAGTGTTTTCTAATGCTCAGAAAATTACCAAAATATATTTATCACTGGGGAGCATTAGAGTTGTTTGGGAGCAATATCTTGTCTGTCTGAATTAACTGTAAGGGGTTCTGTGCAAGCAATTGGTGTGTGCTGTTGGAATTGAGATGGTCAGATAATCTATGTGATGATGCTTCTGTTCTTCAAGTGGATAAGTACTCGTGTTGCAAATATTTTTGCCTGAACCAGAATACTTTCCTTGAATACTTACATGTGTGCCCTTGAACTTGCCTTCCATAAACATTTCTGCTTATAAGGCTTGTAGACTCCTTCATGGAATCGATTGCCAAGGGGACATGGGCGCAGCCTAGGAAGATTAATTTTTTAAAAAACAACACCTGAGTACTGAGTTGTTGACAACATTCAACTGAATTCATTCCTCTTGAGTAGTCACGTCTAAAGTGAATATTTGGAAAGGGTGGTTAAAATTAATTTATAGAATTGAGATAACACTGTTGGGTGTACTATTTGTTTTTCTTTTCACCTGTACAATTTACTGTCTACTCTTAAGATCTCCATTCTTCTTCTAAAGAAACTTGCTTTTGTATCTCTGGCAGTTTTTTATTCCTTTGTTTAAGAAAAAAAGATGCAAATGAATTTTGATAAGAACTAACAGCTTTTAATTATGTAATGAAGGCACACTTAAAAGGCAGCTGAGTCATAGTCATAGTATAAAACATTTGTGTGATCTTCTACTTTTAACTTTGTGGAGCTGAATAGCTAATCAGTTCTTTCACAAATTAGAAATTTTACACATTTATGGGATATTTTCTGCTAAAAATATTTTTAATTGTAGTATGGTCATAGTTTATTCTGATTGTGTCATTCTGCAGTTTTATGTTTCAAAGAAAACATGACATTTTAAGAAAATCTTATTGAAGTGAAAGTAAAATAACTCACAAACACATGTTCACCTGAAGAATGTAGCTGGAAAAAGAAGGACAATGATACAAAAATGCAGGAATGAGAGATATTTCTTCTTTTAGAGGCTGCAGCACTGGGAAATTACTGTTAGGATTATTTCATGAGACAGTGTTTGGATGTTGGTTCAATGCAATGTGATAACCTGAACAGTTCATGGCTGAGGGAAGGGTATACATTTATTAGTTAGTTTACAATAACTGCCATTATGGCATCAATCAATTAGGCTAAGCATCTCATCTAGGAAGCTGGTAAATACACATACAGGTTTTCCTCTCAGTGTGCAGATTTATAAGGAAATATTTTTATTATTGAAAGTCCATTTCTAGTGTCTTTGACTGTGACATAAGCCAGAGTGAGTTGTGTTTCAGGCCTTGCAGGTCTGAGGGTTTTTCTCGTCGGTGTTCAGAAGCAGAGAACATTGTGCTATCAGTGTTCCTGGAGCAGGAGGTGTGGCAGACCTCTGTGTGCACGACATGCTGGAGCCTAAGGTGACAATATCGCCAAACATGGATGGGTGGGGGGAATTAAGAGGCAGCAGTCCTTGAGCTGGGGAGACAGAGGAGGAGAAAGAGGGAGGAACTGGCCCAAGAACAGAATCATGTCAACTGTTTTGTATGGGGCTAGGTATAATGACACAGAATGACTATGCCTTGCTGAATAAATCAGGCCAATATGAGAGCATAATCCAGCATTTAATAGATGATGCTGATCTCCATCTGTGTCTGTGTGGTTTCAAAGTGAAATAGAAGATCTTATGTTCTCATGTAAGTGATCTGTGATAGCCTTTTTCTGCCTTTTCCTTCTATTATTAAAAAAGGAGGGAAGAGAAGGTTTTAGAGATCTGCGAGCTAAGCTGGTTATGGCAAGCTAGAAGAGTATAATAGAAAAACTATTGTTGCGTGACTGCCTGGTACTCACTCTACTGGCATCTGTTCACAGTCCATAGTGGAGGGAGGCCTAATACCACAACAGTCTGGCATCCTCCAGTAGGGTCATTGTACCTGCTCATGAACAGACCCGGCCCGGACTAAAATGAGATGGCTGGTATGTTACGGAAGTTGTTTTCTCCAACTTCGTACTGGAAAGGATCTTCTAGGTCATAACATTCAGCCAGATGCTGTTCCAGGTCTAGAGAGCTGGGAAAGGTGAAATTTTGCAATAGCTGAAAAAGAGGACAAGAAGCCTCTGCCCTTGGGAGATTTCCCACAGCAAAACAGAAAACTGAAGACGAGAGGAAAAGATGATAAATTCACTGGATTATCAGTGGAGATGACTTCTCCTGCAGAGCTGGGCACACAAGCTAATGAAGCAAGAGAGAAAGAGCCAAAACCACCACCACCAAACCCTAGAATACATTCCATATTTCAGTAAAGGATGTGGAAATATTTCTACCCTTCCAGAGGTCATTTCCCAGCACTGAGGGTGTTGAAAAAAGGCTCTGTGTATTGCACCTGTCGGGTGGTGGTGGTTGTTGTTTTTTGGGGTTTTTTTCCTGGTCCAGCGTCCCTTTTGTTTGGGAAACCTTTGGGAGGCCTGTCAGTCTCTCTGCTTTTACAATTTCGTGTACTTAAAGAGGTGTCACAAAACGAGACAGCCCACAGAGCTAGTGCACTGGAAGTTTTGCTTTGCACCTGCCAAGTGTTGAAGTCCTACATTGTGGGCAGGGTGACAGACTTTGCTCTGAGAGCATGCCAGAAAGGGGAAGAAAGAGGCAGCTGCCTGGTTGTAGCAAAGGAAGGTCAGGAGAATATGGAGTGACAGTCAGGAGGATACGGAGTGATAAAGGCACCCAAGCATGGCTGGTTGTTTAGTGTCCCATGGGGACTTCTCTGCTAAGGCTGGATAACAAGAGAAAACAACTTGGTATTTGTTAGACGAGGTGGGATCTGTGGTTCACCAAATGTTACACAAAAAATGGTGAATCATAGATGATGTGTGTATTTTGAAGTTTTCTCAACCTATAAATACTGCTCTTGCCTCGTGAGGCACAACCTTTCTGTTATTCTAACACTAGAGGGTCCTTTCTGGCTTTATGATACGCCTTACAGACTCGATAAGCTCTCCCTCAAGACCCTGCAAGATGATATTAGCCAACAGTGCTAACATCAAAGGTGCTTTATTGAGTATGATCAAGAAACCTCTAATGCCAATACAAGGGGTGTTCGTTTTGCAGCTGGCTGGCGACCAGCCAGTTACCATGCAGTTATGGAGCTCCTTCATGTTGAAGTGGCTTTAAAAGTGTGGGGAAAAGACTGATGGAAGGCCTACAGCTCTGTACTGTGCAGGAAAGGGTGGCTTGTGTAATACAAAGGTAATTTTTTTTTTGGTTTATGTTTAAAAAGGGGGGAAAGGAAAGAAAAAAGGGAAGACAAAAAAAACCCCAGTGTATTTTGTCAGCTGTTGACCAGCGAGAAATAGTGAAATGTTGCCAGTGGCCTCTTGTCTCACCGAAGATGAAATAAACTGATGTAGAATATTTGATGTAAAATATACAGTAGAATAGCAGAAATTCATGTGATCCTCCTTATTAGGAATTTCATGCCTCTGGATTTGAGTCCTTCTTGTGGTGGCAGGCAGTAACGAGACATTTCAGTCCTAACTTGATTTATACTGTGAGGGCTAAAAATAGCAGCTGCCAGTGTGAATGACCAAAGGTTGAATTCTTCAACTGTAAATTATGCATTCAAACCAATCTTAATGGCAAGTTATTTTGTAATTTGTCACATTTATATCCTAGTGGAGTCTAGGCTTATGAGATGTATTACTCCTGTACCTTGGGCAGCTGCACACCTTTTTATGGATGTCCCTTCTGATACAGTTTGGAGAAATCACCTTAACATGGCAGTGGTGTTGTCAGGCATCTTCTAGTGGTGTTGAAGGTATGGAGCTGTCGGCAGGCTGTTTTGGTGAGACAGCTGAAAGACAAACAGCAAAGTTTTCTCTCTGCCATGAGATTTTGGAGAAGTGCAACAGGGGTCGGTGTATCAGTCATCTATAGAAAGACCAGATACAGATGGAGGAACAGAATATCTACAGTACAGACAGATTATTTTTACTCAGTTATCAGTGTGAATGGATGCTATTCAAGTTCTTCTGCTGTCCACTTGGATTATGTATTTTAACTTTTTTACTTTCAAAAAATGCATGCATCTCAGTCTCTACTAATGCCTATCACCTATACAAAAGAAGGCATGTGAACAGTAAAATCCAGCCTTCCCTCCACCCCACTTTCTCGGTCTAAAACCAAAAAAAACCACCAGTTAAGACTCTAAGCTAGCCCTAAGTCAATGAAATAAGACTCCATTGGTTTGGCATAGAAATGAGAAAAGGTTGTTTCATATTCTTATCATCTTGATGTTTCTGTATGAATACTGTTTACAAAATCTAAACTCTACCTTAATGTTGCAAAATGAGTTTACACAAAGTCTGGAAATGCAGAATGAAAGCTAGATTCTCTGTTTTGACAACGCGTTGTGGCATATCCCTGATGAGCTGGAGAGAGGAAAGGGTACGTTTGTTTCCGCGCACAGTTTCTTGTGGAGGGAGAGAAAGAAAGTGTGATAGATAAAAAGCTGGTGTTTAGTTTTTGCACTGACAAATATATGCATATCTATGCATGATAAATTTCCAAACGAGCTCTTAGCGATGTATAAACAATCAAATACTTATGGTCTGATAAGGGCATATATTTACTTATGCTGTTGAATCTGCATGTTGAAATTCTTGTCTTCTTACAGCTATGTGGTTTCTACAATGAAACAGTGAGCTATTTCTAATTTTAGTGGTTTACGGGTTCATTGTTTTAAAAATGAAACCAAAATTCATTAAATGGCTGTTTCTTTACAAGTCTAGTTGCATGCACAGTTTAATTAAAATGTGGTAATTTTAAGATTTTTGCAAGAAAAATAGTCCTTAAGGTCTTTACAGTCTTTCAAAACTGGCAAATGCTCTCATTAACTGAAAAAAATTATAAAATAAAATTTCTAATTAAAACAAAAGATTTAAATAAGTTCTTAGTGTCTAAATTAAAACTCTAAATTTAATTTAGGTCATATCCACAGCTTTAGTTAACATAAAAGTATAAAACTGACAAGCATTAAATAAGTACTTGCTTTTTTTGAGCAGTAAATGCAGAAAATAAGAATTTTGGAATAGAAAAATTCAGTGTGAGTTGTACTAAACATCTCCTTTGAATTTCTTCCATAAAAACAATAAATGGGATGTTTTATGAATTAGAAAAGTGAAAAGAAAATATAAACCATAGAATGAACTTGTCTGATGTTTTACCACCAGCATTACAGTAGCTGAACAATCTCGACATCCTACTAAAAAGTTATAATTACGCATGGGAAGTAGAAGTAAAACGATTTTCACTAAATTATATAAAAACATTCCTGACGATAATCTTCATATTTTTTTGCATGATAAAAATTCTAGTAAAAAATACAGACCTAGCATTGCAGAATTTTTCTTTGAGATACTCTCCCAAATAAGTAGTGGAAATAAAACTAGCCACCTACTTATGTTATTGCCTTTGTTGCATCTTCTTGTGAGAGATTCTGGGTACTGGTTTTTTTTTTCCCTACTACAGTAAGTTCTTTAGTCCTTTATCTGTTACTAACTCTCCCAAATCAGTATTCAACACACCTTTCGGAACTGCTGTAGCAGCCAATCAAGCCCAAATGCTTCTCATTCTTAGACCATCAAAAGCTTTCTAAGAATTAAATGAATTGTGAATTTCCACTTAGATTTGATCTGTTTAGCTGATTTTTGGTCTTGTCTTTATTTATTTTTCCTGTATTTCTGTAATACAGAAACTCCTACAAAATTGAATTCATAAATTTGAATCCATGCTCTAGCTAGACAAACTGACTTTGCAGCATCTCATTCTAATGTTAAGATATATTGCTTTAATTTGTTTTTTTTTTGCATTTTACGTTAAAAATGTGGATTAACATGTTTAGTAGTATTAGTAATATAACAACAGTGTAATAATGCCTTTGTAATGTTTTTTGTTGGAGGGAGCGGAGATGCTGACTGCATTTAAGCAGTGGCACAAACATTTCTTAATCAAGTGATGCTAATAAACGTGAAATTATTAGAGTGCCTTTTCTTTCCATTTGACTCTGTAAAAGCCCCAGACACCAACCTTGATGGTGCTCCCAGCTGCCACGCAAAGCATGGCTGAGGGTCTGGGCTGGGCATGTTCTTTAGTGCCAGAGCACTGGGCTATTTGGATGTAGATTCATGGATCAGATGATTCTCTACAAACCCTGATCATTCATTTTGCTGTCTTGTTCATGAATGCCTCAGAACTGACCTTTCTGGATAATAAGAATTTCTTTTCAATCTAAATTTAATCCACTCCTCTGTATGATTAAATTGACTGCATAAAATCCTCTGGTTGTGAACAGCCTTCTATTTTCAACTGGAAAAAAAAAAGTTTTAAAATATGTATTTAAATGTTTCTTTTCCCTTTGAATGTAGACAGTATCCCTACTACTGAGTAAATACTTCTGTAACACTTTGCAACTGTAGTCCTTACAGACGAGCTGCTGAACATTCTCTTAGTGATGTCAACACTCTGTGTTTTATGAGATCAGAGGATACAAGCAATGACTTTATATTATATTGTTTTTCAGAATTAGCTATTGATTGACTGGTTTTAAAAAGGCATAAAGGCATTTCTGAGACATTTTGTTGTCACTCTCAGTCTACTTGTTTTGATTGAAATAAAAGCACTTCTCTTTTTGCAGGGGGGCAGGGAGCAATCGTTAGCATTCTGTATGGAAACCGGTTTGTATTTTTTTTGTCAGAGGCAGGTCTAAAAACAGGTGACAGTTTAGAATTTCAGAAGCACGCAATAATCTTTTACCCTAAATGAAGTTCGGGCATGCTCCATGAAATAGTGGTCCTATGTGAACAGACTGTGTTATGTACAGGCTCTTCTGCTGCAGCTGTCCTTGTTATTTTCTTTATGACAAATAAGTAAATTCGATGTGTGAGAGAGAGCATACAATATTTGTAACAATTTAGAGTGCAGGTCAGTATTAAAACACTGATTTTGCTGGGCTTTTATGACACGCTCAGTTACTATCTAAGGAAACACTAGTTAATTAAATATTTCACTGGAATTTTTGAATAAATATGTAGGTGAAAGTTTGACCCTAATAAAGTTAAAATATACTTTTGTTATTGCAGCATGAGTTTAAGAAGTCAATTGGGTGGATCTCCAGAGTCCTCTGGAAAATGAAAAAAACCATTAAATTTCCCAGAAAAGCCAGCAGATAGCAGCTCTTGGAAAAAAACAGAGCTTTCATGCGCTTTGCTGTTTTTAAGATTTCCTTTTTAAAGTTTCTTGTAATTTGAAAGAATATTGGCTAATTCAGAACAGAGGAATTTGCTGTATTAACTATTAACCTTATAGCAGTTACATTGCATGGAAAAAGGTCACTTATTTTTTCTTGCTGTAAAGTTTTCAGTAAAGACCATTGTAGTCTTAGCACGGGGAAGAGTATATACTGACCGTTTCGGTCACATCTGCTGCCTGCACAATTTCAGGACTGTTTTGGTTTATTTTCTTTAGACCAGAATTGCACACCTAATTTTAAGTTCTTTGAGATATTATCTCGTTCAACAGCCTGGTGTGCAGATATTTGTAAACCTTCTCCTAAACCAGTCTTGTCTCTTTTTTTTTTTTTTTTTTTTTTTTCCGGAAACATGGAAGTGGTTAGAAACCGTTAAACCAGTGGTTAAGAAGGTAGGTGTCTGTGGGTATTGATGGGAAATAGTCGTTAGAGAAAAGCTGCATCACCACACAGGAAGAAGCCTAAAACTCTTGAAAGCATTTTCTCCAGCTGTTGCGGAAGAACAATTTAGACAGTAGAACTTGAAAGCCACAGACCTTATACCTCATTTCTAGCTGAGAGAGTCCTTCCAGAAAAAAAGGACTGATTAGTTGCACTCATTTAACAGCTTTCACAAAGGTTTCATGTTTTCACAGAAAAAAAATGGGTTTAACAGTAAGGAGACAATAAATTGCAAATACACAATCAAATTCATGCAGGATGGCCTTCAAGCTTTGCAAAGAAAATCACAGAACATGAAATAAAAATTCTTGATCTTTGATTTTTTTTGAAACAGCTCCACCATTTAATACTGACCTCTTTGCCAATAAATAACAGCCAGTGAAACTTCTATGAAAATGACATTTAAAACCATTTATGACTGTAAGTAGCTCCCCTTCACCCAGTCATATGATTTCTTTACCCTTTCAGCTCTTACATTGTGCATTAAGGGCTGGGCAAGGTTTCCCTGTGACTCCGAGTTGTTCAGTTATCTGCAAGGGCTGTGAGCTGACAGCTCAGGGTTCGTCTTTCTTCCTCCACTCCCCCTAGTCTGTCTCAAAAACTAGAGAGACTATTTTTCCCATATAACTGTCCAGTACTCTGCCATTAAGTAACTTCAACACTTATTTCACATGACATATTGTTGGTAGCTATTCTGCTTCTAAAAGATTGCCCGCTAGCACCCCTGGAATAAATATTTGCAGCTTTTCTTTGAAGTATGTATTTGGAGACAAAGCAGACCAGCCTGCGCTTTAAGCCAATATTTTTCTTTCAAATAAGATTTAAGGGAAGCAATATGATAGTTTATAAGAGTAGTACATGATTCACTTAACTGACAGCACATTTTATAGTCCTACTTCTGTTACTGACCTGTTACATCATCATAGGCAAGATATTTCATCTCTGCTTTTGTCCTTTCCAAGGCAAGAGTGGTCACTATTTTTTTGGTCTGTATATTTTGAAGCAGCATTTAGTAAATTGTGTCTTGTATAGTGAACACATGTTCGTGTATGAATGATAGCAAGACTTGCAGTCCTATTTTTTGTCATCATTTTTCAGAATTCAAGATGGTTTTTTTTCCAGCAACAGCATAGACTGACATTCTTCTATAAAGACCAGCCTGTCTCGCCCCGCAAGTAGAAGCCATGGGGGGGCTAACAGAGAAAGGGAAACCTAATGATGCCAGATGGGATTATTTTGACCATCTTTGAAATTCAAGATCTCAAGATAATAATATACAGGAGCCTTAAAGAGATTTTTTTTTTTTTTTTGCAAATAAACTATAATTTTATTGTAGATTACTTTGGTCATTCCCAAACAATGGTCATAGTAAGTGATGCACATGTGGGTTTTAGACAATATTGCTTTTACAAGGATATTGTTCTGAGGGGGGGAGACCATGGTGCAATCATTAAGAAAAAACTCCTGAAGGGTGACAGTGACCCAAAAAACTTTGACACAACTAGGCAAAACTGAGCATCTGCATGTCAACTAAAGAGAAGGATCCCAGGTTGAGAGAGAGGAGGAC
This sequence comes from Pterocles gutturalis, assembly GCF_000699245.1. NCBI lineage: Eukaryota > Metazoa > Chordata > Aves > Pterocliformes > Pteroclidae > Pterocles > Pterocles gutturalis. Next base: position 14,357 of record NW_010130009.1, read on the forward strand.
ACAGTATAGTCTACAGTTCTCCATGATATCTAGCCTCTGCAAGGATAATTTTAAGAAAAGGAACTCTTCTACTATGTGAACAACCTCAGAACTCCAAAAATACATAGATGATGCATTTGGTATGCATTAGCTTGACTGTAATATCCTGACCCAGAAATTCTCTCTTGTACTGACAATCTTCATAATATGTGAAGTAAAAAAGTGATGAGGGCAGTATACACCTACCACACTACAGATGTTGCTATTTGATACCAAGAACTGAATCGACTGTGATCTCTTTACTGGAAATCCTAGTTAATGTTTTGCTTGTGTTAATATTTCCATGTGCTGATCCTCTTGGGCAACACCTCAAAGTACTTGTATTTCATCACTAAAAAATTTTAGTCTCGTGGAAAATCATTGGGATTTGAATTTTTGAGGTTGGTTGTTTTGGTTGGGTTTGTTGATTTTTATTTTATTTTTTAAAGTTCCACCAATTACTACATCAAAGCAATACATAAAACAAGGGTTTTACCTTCTTTGGGCAGATAACCAAAAAATACGTGGTCTGAAACATAAGAAGCAAGGCATGACTCTTCTGTGCCAGACACCTATGTCATTTTGCACAGGTCATTTAGTATTTCTATTCCTCCTATCTCCACTAACGAAAATAAAATTGTGATGTTTCTCTACTTGGAAATATCACCTTACAGAGGCTACTGTATTTACGTTTATATGTAAAATATCTTTCATTGCCTTTTTTGCCAGACACCCTGTTCCTACATGTGTCATAACTTTAAAGAACAGAGCCCTGTCAAGGACTGCACCTAAGTGGGTGCATCAGGTGCTACTTCTGTTCTCAAAGTGTCATCTGAGAAATATTTTAGAGTTGCTGTGCTGTTAATGTTTCAACTCCTCTAATTCAACCACTAAAAGAAAACAAGTACCATGATTTTTGCCACTTAACTTTCACAGTGGAGATGGGATTAAAAATGTTGCCCTTCCATGTCTGTATACTTCATACACGAGTACGATGATACACTAGAGATTTATATGCTTGTAAGAGCAGATGGTATCTGTCCATAGTTCAGGCAGCCTGTGAAAGCCAAAAAACTTCTGAAACTCTTCCAAGAATAATGGCTTGTTCCCCAAGACAAACTTATTCAGGATGCAGTTACCAGACAGAATTCAACATTCTCTATTAAGAGAAGCTGTTTGAGCAAAGGCAGTTATTACATGCTATGACATTTTGAAAATGAAATTGATGGATTCTTCACACGTCTGGAGCAGACACTAATGGAAACTCTTGTGAATGTACTGAGAACATTTGAACAAGCCACTAGAGAGCTAACTGCTGAAACAGCATAGTTAAGCCAAGTCATACCACCACTTCTTATTCTGTGATTATTGATGCATGACTCCTCTCCTCCCCACCACCCCTGAAGTCATACAACAAGGAATCCTATTTGTTGCCAAAACAGTTAGGGGAGAAAAAAAGATGGTGCAGACTATTTAAACCATTTTTCAGGTTTAGAAAAAAGTCTCATTTTTATGGAAGTTTGCTTATAAATCCCTTTGAAAAAGTTAGTGGAAATTTTGTGTCAGAGAGGTAGTAAGACTGCTAAGTGACCAAAGATATCTGAAGAGTTGTGGAACATTCATATTCCTTTGGCTACCACTATTTTTATAAATTCTTTTCAAAACATTGCTTGGGGGGATGAGCACACAAAATTTTATTTGCTAAAGCAAGCAAAAGAGAGATCCACATACTCTTTCTATCCTTTGCCTTTGCTAACTCGTTGAACCCAACTTAAAGCAAAAATCAGATACTCATCTGCTGGGTTTTCAAATAAACCATCTGGCTAACTAACGTGATAATTAAGTGCCTTGAATTATATCCCATTAATTTGTCTCTTAAAACAACAATGACAACACTTTAGTAGTTGAAGCTTTTTTTTTCTTTTTCTTTTTTTTAGTTCTATGCAGGTCATGTTTAAATCTCAAAGTCTGAGTAGCTAGGCTGTCAGGCGGGCTATTCAGTTTGAACTACTGATACTCATTTGTTGAAGTCACTTCAGATAGCATTAAAGAACTGGTAAAGTAGTCTTTAAACAACAACAAAAAAAATAACATAAAAGGACCTGTTTTGGAAAGGAGTTTTATTTCTGCACATGTATTTATTATTCCTTAATTTCACTGAATGGATAGGATAAAGAGTCTTCTTGTGGTATTTTTTGCAAACTGTTCATAAACTGTGCAGTGCAATTTGTTTTGTGGTTCCCTGTTCATGCATGGATCTATTGGAAAATGCACACACGTCACTAAAATTCTGAATGTTTTGAGTGCAAATGGTGAGATTTTGAAGTAGCTATTTATTGTGAAGTAATACTGTTGTAGAGCACTACATATATTCTACAGATTTTTCATTTTTCATACAGAGTTTGATTTTTCTGGAAATCATTTGACCTATACATGGTCTTAGTAAAGTGTTAGCTAGTGTGTGTTTCTCTGTGTGTAGGACCTGTGGATGGTCTCCTTTTAGCTGAAACATTTCGGGGAATAAAATGAAAAAGTTATCTGATCTGAAAATCAGAATTGCATAGATGCTGGCTTGAAATTATCTACTGTTAATCACCAGAGTGTTTCTCATCATTACAGTTGCAAGGAGGTGTACACAATTATTAGACATAGCTAAGGAAGGGAAAAGTCTGTCAAAAGGTTATCAACATCTCTATTTAAATTAATTATATAGCAAGCTGCTGTAAGTTAGCCTTTCTTTGAGCAGGGAGTTGGACCAGATGATCTTCAGAGCTCCTTTCTAAACTAAAGCATTCTACATCAGCAGTATTTTAACTAAACTTTCCCCTGTCCAAAAGTTTTGGTTACTTGAAAACAGAGCTTCTCAGAGAAGCTCTTTATTTTGGTAAAAGTTATGCTGGAAATAAGAAGGAGAGGGGGAACGAGGAAGACCAGGAGACCTAGGTATTTGGGTTAATTACCTAACATATAGTGACACAAGCTAAGGTCCAAACTTTGATCCAGAAAATAAGTGAACTGTTTCTCTTAATCTTCCTGTATTCTTAATTGATTGTGAAAGATCTATTTCATTTTGACGTGTAATAAAAACCAATTATGGAACATCAAAAAATGCTATAAACCTGGTAATTCCTGGTTTCTTGCCATCCATACTCAATTGGACCTAGTCAGGGGAAAAAAATTAGACCTTATGTAGTCCTATTGTTTCCTTTTGTCTCTTGACTACAACAGAGAATTGCCTAATGATATTTCTTGCAAATTATGTCATTCTAATTAGGAATTTCCAGTAGTTACTTCAACATACGTTCTTAAGAGATACATATGTATGCATTGTTTCACAACTATTTTGGGAAGATCAGTCCTTATATTTCACTCAGAGGTGTGCTGGGGGGTGGTAGGTGGTCCAAAGAGCACATAAGAATATTGTGATCTAGCCGGTTTACCAAAAATATAAAAAGCTATCAGAAGAATTTCAATAATAAATGTAAATATTTTTCTTTCCTGTGGGTGGACATCCATATGGTAAGACAAGGTATGAAAATCTCCTATGTTTCATTCTTCAGCTATAGTAACGTAGAAGAAGAATAGATAGGGCAAAGTAAATGGAAACCAAAAATTTTTCAAGGGAAAAGTCAAATATTTAAACCTTCTTCCTAATAGTTGAACACCCAAACCAAAGGTGTCTATAGAATCCACTTCTTCTGTAGCCCAATAAATGTTTAAAGTCAAGAGACAAAAGTAGCTTACTGCTTGACTCTCAACAGATGAGAACAATGATCTCACTTGGCATTGCATAAAACAAGGGAGCAGCAGGCTGCCAAGAAAATAGCTGCACTTCTTACTGGTGCAGTGAATGTAACTCTGAATAAATGTTGACGAGACAGTGTCCCTCAGAAGTACGATGCAACCAAATTAGGATGCATTATCTAGGAAAAACACCATGTTACAATTTACGATCTAGTCCTAAACTGAATAATTATCATATGGTGTTAATACCCATTTTTCTCTTCTGTGGAGCAGGTCTGTGATTTAACATCTTGAGATCAGCTCAACCTAAAACATATGTGTTTTCTTTTATTTCACATATGTGTTCTGCATTTCCCTTTTTCTAAAAGCTAGGATCAGCATGACAATATGCTGTGATGAAAGAAATACAGAGTTCATTGGGCTGATATAGCTACAGAAACAATATGAGAACTACAATAAAATGTGTATGTTCTTTTTTAAGGGTTTTATTTTGTTGAACAAGATAGTGTTTCTGTTAAGATTAGAAAGTGAAAGTTTCCCATATTGGGCATGGTAAGTATTGTGTCCCTCCCTAAAGCTTTACTAACTAAACTGAATATTTACTAAAATTTGTAGCAAAGGTTGAAGCAGTCTGAAATGATAAAGCCTCAGTGTGTGTCTGTCTTCTGCCATGGGAATGCTGTGAAGGAAGATTCTGTCACAAAGCTTGGGATCACTTAGATTTTTGCAGGTCTTTGTGTCCGGATCTACTTCAATCTATCATTTTAAGACAAAGGACTGAAAGACTTTTTCAAATAAAAGGATAATTTACAGAATTAGTTTATCAAAGTGGAATCAAAATATATATTTAACTTGAAAAGCATTTCATGTAAAGATGTCATTTCTTTTCAGTACTAGAATACAAGTATATCCCATAATATTTTCTTTCATTATGTAGAGCTACACTACAGCATAGTACAAAATAAATTAAAGTCCCTGTCGTAACAATGTGGTATATGCAATTCTAGCAGAATTGTTTGTCCAACACAATTTTCTTTCTAGTCAGAAAACCCCTAACTGCCATGATGAAACTGTCTTTTTTGGCAAAAGAAGTTCCCTTGATCAGTGCTACATCCCCACAAGGGATTTTCTTTTGTCTTCTTTGGTCGTAAGGTCGTCTTACTGTGTGCAACTAGTTCAGTATGGTAAATGAGGTCTCAGCTGAAAGCTGATTATGTAGCGCAGTGCCTCTTCCTAATGCATTGTTCCCTTTTGCTCTGTTTTTAAATAAGTGAAGATGGAAAGTACCTTTGAATTATAAATACCCTGAAAAGGAAAATCCAGAAAAGAGACTTGCTGTCCTTTCTAACAGGCGTCAGATATCTTTTATGTGTTTTTAACTGTTGCATTTGCATGGAGACTCCTCTTCACCCTAGTGAGAATTCAAGGGAACTTGTTGGGCGTATTTGAGCATGCTCCCTGATGCTGAGGATTAATGACAGAAGTTATTTAAAACAAACCTTCTGTTTGACCTAATCTACAGTTTTCTTCAGTCTTCACAAAACTGCAGACATGACATTTTCTTTTGTGATAACAGTCATGTAACAAGTCTGGGAAGGACATTAAATTCTACTGTATAATTAATATCAGACGTACAGTCTTTGTGCTGCTATTTTAAAGGGAACAGTAAAAAGTTGTAAAAAAAAATGAAATAAACCCTGGTATCATCCTGCATAAACGGAATGAAGGAAAAGTTTAAATTCCTGGTTAGAGCACAAGAACTAAGAGTATGGGAAGACACTAGGTGGTCACCTGCTGTACTGCTTGAGAAGGGTGCACCTTGTACTTTGCTCAGTGTTGATCAAACATACAGAGGGGCAGCCGTGCCGCCCCACCTGCACCAGGATGTGAAATATTGAATGGGAGACCTGCGCAGCACTGCCTGCTCTCTCCTCCTGTATTTTCCAGGTTTTACAGGGTATCAAGGCAGGGTTTTGATTCTAGCTTGTATTTCCCTGCATGGAAAATGAGGGAGGAGCATATTTGGCTATAGTAGTCATGAAGAAATGAGAGTAGGACAGTTTTTCCTCTGCCCTTTGCATAGACTCTTCCAAAAACAATCTTAATTATGCACCAAGGTACAGACTCAGTAAAGCTGATGCTTACACATTGCCTGGGATTTCTCACCTGCTTAATAATGAGTTGTTAAAAAGTTGTGTGGCTTCAAAGTTTTTAAGGAACGGAATAACCTTTCTTTTTTTTTTCTTTTGGCCTGAAAATTCTGCAGGTTTTTTTCTCTGATTGAAATTAATATTGGCCTCAAAGACATCTTTTCTGAAACTTTTCAGCATCTAAAATGGAAATCCTTATGCATCCTGCACTGCTATGCAGCAGATGTGGCCTCTGCTTGATGAATAGTACAAAAAGTGTACATTGTTTATCAGTAGTATATATATATAAGAAATAATTTGATCTACCTAAGAATACACCCCTAAGTGTTATTTGCCAAATAGAAGTGATTTGTGCTTTGTTCTTAGACTGCTAGTTCTTAACCAGAGGAATGGGTTCTTTACAGCACAGTTTCAAAATCTACATGCAGAAACTTTTTGTAAACATTCTTAATATGCAAAATTTCAGAGACTGCTAGCAAAGCTATGATTTAATCTTTTGTAATGATGCTACCCAAACTGGATTTCCTTGGCCACTGTGTTGCCTGAGTGAACACATAGTTTTCTTATTCACTGAACAGATATTTTATTTTTGTTAAGCAAATGGTTTTTGCAATGCAGAAATGTGTGTTATAAAGATGAAGCAGAAATTATAGATATGTATACAAAGGGTGCAGGTAGCAAGGAAATGTCAGATCAGTGTCATTTCTTCTGACTGAATATTAAGATGTACAAGCTTAGGGTTTTTGCCCTTAAGTGTCGTGTGACTTGAAGCATTCAATGACAGAGGATGACGAACATTGTGTTATTATATATATACAAATATGTTTGTCAACTTCATTGCTCTCTGAAACTAAACAAATAAGAAACTGCATGTCTGGTCTACCAATGATCTCTGTCTTTATCACAAGTAGGAAAGTCTGCCATCTGGTTTTTTCCTAAGTCCTGTATTCAGGTTCTATGTCCAAACTACCCCTCCTTTAGAAGGCAATACAAATCTATCCCATACAAATATTTCATTTATGTTGTTATGAGAAAAGCAACGAAAACTAATCTTAGTTATTCTGAGTAAAGACTGTATTTTAGCGAAAGAAAACAGTCCAAGACAGAAACACAAACAGGGAGACTAGAATAGTGCTTTAATAACTATATGGTTTATCTTGCTGAGAAGCTAGGGAAGGCTTGATTTCTGTCATCCATTTCTAACTTCCAAACTTTTGTAACTTTAAAACCCTTTCAACTTTTCAACTCCTTAAAACTTACATTACAAGGAATTGCCTTGGCAGATGATGAATAATTTATGTGATGGGATTCCATCCTCATTTTCTGTGCTTCTGCAACATATACGGATAATGTCATGAAACGTAGTTCTTCCTTTTAAAAACACTTTTTTACGTTGCTTAATAAGGTGTTTTAAGCCATTGTTTTTAAGCCATCTGTTCAAATAGAATGAGTTGTTTGAGGGTTGGGGTTTTTAAACTGGATTTTGCTTCTGACTTGTCTCTGCAGAAGGGAAAAAATGAAAGTGGGTCCCTAGAAGGTACCACCAAAACAAATCAGAATTGAGAATTTCTTTTTTTTTCTTGTAACTAGAGTGGGTTCATGATTTACAGGTTAGAAACCACAGACGAGAAGGACCAACAGGGCTGTCAGGCTGACGATTGTGTAACAAGCAGCTAATCCAGGCAGGCCTGGGGGACATCTGCTGCTCCTCCCGCCAGAAGCTGCACAGCACTTCTAATACCCCGTAACAAGCTTAAGCCCGTGATAGATCATCTATGGTTACATGTGCTGCAGGAAGAAGGCAGGGGACCTCAGAAGCTGTATTTATCACAGGACACCCCAGCAGCAGGGAACTTTCTGGGTGAAATGTTGAGGGGAGCCTCAGGTGCAAGGCAGGGGGTGTGCTAGCAGGGGAGACCCCCCAGCCCAGGCGCTTCTGCCAGGCAGCCCTGGGGGGAAATGCCCTCCCGGCTGCAACCTGTCAGTGCTTGAGCCAAGCATCACAGACGTTTCAGAGATGTTTATATCCGCTAAAGTGTTCTGTTTCTATTTCTAGCTACATCTACATTTCTTCAGAAGAATACCCCAGAAGTTAGCTAATATGTCACTTTGGGGAAAGTACAGAGGGAGAGTAGTAGCTGCTAGATGCTGCAACAATCACCAAGGTTGCTGAAGCAAGGGGGAATACCAACTTCATACAAATGTCCTGTTGAACCTCCCAGGGTATGCTAAAAAACTCCATGGTTTTAGAGAAATGCTCTGCATCTGCGGAGAGCTGCCTCTCGTGTGCTCTGTTCCCGCTAAGCAGTTAGCTCAGACACACGAGGCTTTCTGGATTTTGGTCACCGTGACCATGAGGTGTGAGACGAGAAAGAAATGTAGAAAAGGTCCTTTTGAGTTTTGGTGAAGACCAGAGCCCGTCCACATCAAACATCAGCAGCTGGCTTCTGTTGTGGTTGAATGAAACAAAAAACAGAATTCAAGAACACTTGTACTATTAGGACAGTCTCTTTGTTAAAGATTTCCTGAAATATTCTCATAATAAAAAGCTAAAAATAAATGTTAACTGCAAATTTGACATATGTAAATATTTTTCCTTGTAAATATTTTTTTTTTGAGCAGCCTGTTTCTGAATAAATAGTGCTTGACGAAATGAATTAACTAGGAGGCTATGAATCATACATATGTTAATAATGTTGTCTTGTTTTAATTGATACCTCCAGTACTTGAAGGGAGTCTATAAACATGAGAGGGAGCGACTGTTTACAGGGGTTGATAGTGACAGGACAAAGGGGAATGGTTTTAAACTATGAGAGGGGAGATTTAGGTTGGATATTAGGCAGAAATGTTTTCCTGTGCGGGTGGTGAGGCAGTGGCCCAGGTTGCCCAGAGAAGCTGTGGATGCCCCATCCCTGGAGGGGTTCAAGGCCAGGCTGGATGAGGCTTTGAGCAACCTGGGCTAGTGGGAGGTGTCCCTGCCCATGGCAGGGGGGTTGGAATAAAATGATCTTTAAGGTCCTTTTCAACCCAGGTCATCCTGTGATTCTATGATTCATTGAAACTAACAGCCTGACTTTGTTCTTTCTAACCTACTCTAAAGTTTAAGGAAACATGGTAAGGTTGTATATTAGGCCTTTATTACCAACATCTCTGTAGGATTAACACTGAAGTTGAGCACCTTTTCATAGCTGACACTCTCCATTCCCATTTCTCTGTTAGACCTTAACACGTGGTACCGAGAACGCCACAGGGCTGCGCAGCCCAGCTCTCCTCATAGAGCCTGTTCTCCTCTCACTGTTACCAGCATAAACCCCAGCAAAACAAAAGCATGTTACATATTACTCCTTTCTCCTCAAAACACAGGTCATTTGAGCTTGCCATCAAAAAGTTTGATGCGTCTTTGATTGTTAAATCAAAACCTATTTATTAACCGATGTGTGTTTGAGAAGTCTGTCTCTAAATACCTAGTTCTCGTTACTTCAGATATTCAACTCGAAGGATTGTGAATTCCCATGAATGATTTAAATAATTTGATGTAAACTGAAATAAGGTAATGCCTAATTTTAAGTACAGATAACTGAGTCACCCACTTCTTTTCTGCTCAAGATGTTCAAAGAGGCTTAATTTCAGTTTCTGATGGATGTGTTGCTGTTTTATCCAACTCTCTTAATCCCAGCCTTATATAAACCATAGCATTGGTGTATTCTTACGCAGAAGACTGAGACAGGATTTTCAGTGTGTGTACTCAGAGAGTGAACATGATTTGTCAGCCTGAAAACTTTAAATCAAACTAACTAGTAATATTACTGGTAGCAATATTCCTCAGGTCTGAAGGGGATACAGCATCCTGCAGAATTGTGAAGGGAACGCATTCCTAAACGCCCTGTCTGACAGAGGGTGACAGAGTTGCTAGATAAAGGAGTTGCTTTTTCACTTGAATCAGTTCAGGTCTGTATTTCAGTGTGGGAGTTCCCAGGCTTTAATCCTCCCAGTTCCCATATGAATTGCTCTATAACTCAATGGTTTTACATTCAGACTGAAATTTTTTAGCACCATCTTAAACAATTAGCCTTTCAGTGGCAGTGGGAAAAGAACAGTAGTACCATTCTGTGATCCTTGTCTTAAATAATATTATGTCCTCTCCACACCAGCTCACAAACTACGTAAACCCAAGACCCCGAAAGGTCAGCTCTGAACCCAGACTTTCCCAGCTCTGCCCATCTTGGATTTCAGCTCACCCACTGTAGAAACAAAGGCCAAATGCTAGGATTTGAAAGGGATTGGACTCAAACATGACCCAACTCTAGTTGTACAGTAGAGTGTGACTGCTTTCCAGTTCTAAAGATAGTGATTCTTGAGCTTTGGCAGAAATAGCTTTGGAGCACAATTATAGCCAGCATAGGTTTAGTGCAGTTGGGTGCATTTTATGGGATTTATACATGTTGCCTTATTTGAAGCTATGCCATCCAGAATGTGGCTTACCCAAGCAAGTTATTCTATGAACAGCAGATTCCAGTTTTGTGAACCTTGTAAATCCAATGGATTTACATTCCACATCACAAAACTCCTTCTACCCTTATCTCCTGTTTCACTTAATTTTCCCTTCTTCTTATGTTGTTATCCCTTTTCTCTTTGCTATGCTGCTGATTTAAAGAAAATGTCTATCTTCTTGCTGGAGTTCTCTCCCTTTATTGGAAGGAATGAGGAAGCTTTGATACTGATACTTTTTCACCCTCGGTAAACTTTTACAAAGCTTTTGCATGCTTTGATATAGCCATAAGACAATGGAAGTTTATACCACATCTTAGGTTTGTATACTGTATCTCAGGTTCAAGTGATGTTCTGGAAACCTTCAAGCTTTCTTCAGAAAACTGACTTGGGTTTCTTGCACATGAGCACTTTTCCAATCTGCCTTACAGTAAACTTTTTGATCCCTGAGGTTTTTGTCCACTATGGCTAAAATGAGGTAGGTTATTTTTTTTCTTCCTTAAGCCTATTAATTTCAAGTAAGAACCAGGACACATTTTTTTTCAAAGGCAGTAAGTGCTAGCAATGTCACTTAAGACTATAGGAGCAAGAATGAGATCACCTGAATAATTTCAGGAATAAATTTGGCCATAGACTTTTATGGAAAAAAAATATTATCTTTATATGGAAAGGCTCTTCACTACCACTATATTAATGAAAAAAAATTCATTATTCTTGAGTTCTCTCTGTTCCCCTTAAGGATTTGGGATTATAATTTTATTCTCTGGTACCTAAATTTAGATTTGAATAAGTACAGTATCTCAACAGAACACCACGCATTAAGATCCACATTGAATTTCACATGACAGGCTTTCTGTTTGCTGAAGTCTTGGGGGCTATAGTTTAGCAGTCATCTCACTCACATTTAGGTTGAACACAGTTTGATGCATGTCTAGGAAATTTGTGTTTTCCTCACACAGAGGATGATTCAAGTCTACAGCTGTCGCAAACAGTATGCAAGACCTAATTCATGAGTAAGCTGTCAGTTACTATGTTCCCACAATAAAAGCAAATTAGAATCACAAAAGGAAATTGGCATGAAACATAAGATGAGAGTTTAAAGAATTTTTTCAAAAAATGCATTAGTATTAAATTCGTATGAAGACTCGCCTTAAAAATTAGGATACATACCCCTGCCTCATCTTGTATTATTGCAGCTGGATCTCTGTAAAACACACCTCACCTATGAATGTAGAATTCTACACATGAAGAATATTATTTACCCTTGAAAATACATCTATACTGATGTGAAAATAGCTATAATGAGAAAAACATGTATTCACCCCATTATGCTGTTCTTCCAGCATTTGTCATTGATGTACCATGGAAGAGAAGTACTAAAAAATGCAATGTAAGGAACCCTTTAATATCTAAAACGAGATTTCCTCAAGAACTTAAGAAGAAACTCAACAAACCTTTCTGAAAGTGTCTGACATTATCTCCTAAGGCTGGGGTAAAAACATCACAGAATGGACTTCATAGCAGATTGGATTATTTCACCCTTCTGTGTGCAGGACTCTTTGCCCATTTGTCCATAGTACAGTATTGTGAATTTCTTTACAGAAGTTTACTGACATAACATTTCAGATGGTCAAGTGACATTTCTAGTCTTTTTCCAGGCATGAAAATAAGCATGAAATGCTTATTGGTATGGAAGTGCTGATGCACTGAAGTATTTTGAAGGCTATTATTTGATCCAATTGTATGTGTTAGTACCCAGAGAGCAGAAATTGTTACATATACTCAGGTAAATATGAACCAGAGTTTTATATATATATATATGTATATATCTCCATCCATAATATGAAACTAATTATGCTAGTGCTTGATGAAAAATAAGAAGTGGTAATGATTTGACATCAGAAAATATTGTATGGGACTAGACACCCATAATTTTGCTGAAGTGAATGAACTAGAGAATGTACCAGAAGGATCATATTTATTTCATAATAATATTTCTGACTGTGTATGTTGGAGCCCTCTTATTCGTAAATTGTCCCTCAGAAGCCCCCTTCTGTTAATCTGATCTTGTCTGTGCATTTTCACCTATGTTTATCTGGGATGGTATTTCCAGCTGATTGTGTGCATGTCATTATGCTTTATTTCTACATCTTAATTTCTAATCTAGATTCACAGCACCAACATGAATACAGTCCCCACATTTCCCTTCTTTCTGTGTCACTTGAATAAAAATCTTCACCCTTAGTTTACACTTTGAGGAAACTCACTCTCCCTGAAAGCCTCTTCCAGCCAGAGGTTCAGAGGTACAAAAGGGGCTCCTCATTATATGAACATATATTTCTCTTTTATGCTCAGTTTGTCCGACATCCCCGTGAGACTAGAAGTATGCGTGTGCTTAGGTTGCTGCTGGCTCTAATCTCAAGGGATGTATGTGTCCCAGTTTATACCAACTGCTGAATAAGAACAGTTAAATACTAATCTGATAATTATTAGTGCAACATAAGAATTACAGTGCAAGATTGTACGGCTGGTAGAAACAGGTGCAGTTCATAATGATCTATTTTTTGTATGGGAAAGCTCCATCTGTAGCCATTCCTGAATATCAGGTGTTGTTCAGGGATTATTGTATGGCATAGTTATTTAATATAATAAATTATGGCATTTAAAATTAAACTAAAACAAGCTTGCCTGTTTCAGAAATGAATATTTCCATACCCTATGCAAAATACCTGTCATCACATGATGCCAGGATACTATTTGTTAAAGATCACTAGCAAGCAAGCTCTCTGCCCTGAAACATCCATCAAATAAGACCTTTAGTAAATGGAATATCATTGGTACAAACAAGACTGAGGAATCGTTTCAGACAATTAAAGCTGCACCCCACAATAGATCATTCCTGTATGTAACTTCACTTCCAGTTCAATTGTCTCTGTGTACAGATCACTCAAGTGCTCTTATCTAGTTTTCTCCGAGCTAGTTCTGACAAGTTTGAATAGTGGTGGTTTGTTCTGAGGCAGTCAGTCCTTCTAACAATGTAAAGAATTAGGCTTTTGTCAGTGCATACCAAGTGCAACAAAGGCGCCGTTCTGCACAGCCTTATTCGGTGGCTGTTTTGGAGCAGAACTGATGACTACATTTCCAAATTGTGAAAACTTAACACTGCTAGCATGACTGGACCTTCTTTTTTTTTTTTTTTTTTCTCATGTGCTCAGTGCCAAAAAAAGCTCACAGTGTAAGTTGTTGCTATTTTAGAAGAGCTCATTTTATTATTATAGTTGTTGTTGGTTTTTAAACACTATGTACCTTACTTTCTGGGTATACATTGTCATACTTGTTTTTATTTGGCATTTACAGGAAATGTGACACCATTTTATGAAGCTTTCCAAAATATGTTTTTAAATAGACTTCTGGTCTTAGTTTATTCTTAATTCTCAAACCCTCTTTAATTTATATTTTAGTACGCGAAGATCATTGTGGGGAAGTGACAATTGATTACAGTAATAGTTACTGAGGTTTAATTTAGTTTATTCTATATTAATCAACTTTAGCATAGTACTTATTTACCTTTTTAAATTACATGGATACATATTTTATATCTAAATTGAAATTATAGTTTTAAATTCTTTAGATTGCTATTATCATACTGATATGCTATTATCATTCATCAGAAATTGACACTACCTCGATTTTATTATGTAAACATTGAGTGATTTTACTTACAGTGGTATGAAATTTTCTCTGTCCCTGGCATTCTTCAACACTTCTGAAAGATCTTGCTATAGCTCATTAAAGACTATTAGGGGTAATACTCCTATTATGTCAGGAAAACCCTTATAGAATAATATGTGCTTAGAAAAAAGTGAATAGGATAATGGTCCGCTGTATTCTTTAAATCAATTACTCCTTTAACAATTGGAAGATGTGGAATGTAAAAATATTATACAGGAAAGTAGAAAGACAATGCAGTTGTATAGGACAGAAGAATAAATCAGTTTTGATGGAACTGTTTTCAGTTAGAAAATGCATTTTAACAGTGAGCCAATATTTTTATTTCACATTTATGTCATAAATTCATTCTTGCTTGTATAATATTTGTATTTCAAATATAACTTTTACTGTTGCTAAAAAATTAATTTTGATAATATATTAAAATACAACGTATAAAAATTTCCTTTCTGAGCAAAAATCTAAAATCCTGACTTATCAAATTGTCTTCAGTACAAATAAGAATGAAGTGTCTGAATTCACCTAATAGAGAGAAAACTCTTCTTCCTCTTTCTAAAAATGGAAAAAAGGAAAAAAATCTATCAATGATTGGAAATTTAAGTATTCTTTAGACCTACATAAGTTAATATACTTTTCGATGAAGATGAAATCATTTCAGAATATTCAATGGCCCTTTATCTTATGAGACTTCATAACAAGATGACTATATTGGGAAATATTCGTGTGTTCTGAATGTCTACTTTGTGTATCTAGGGCTGTAGAGAAATGTAACCTGAAGAGATATTAAATATAATCTTAAATACCCCCAAGGAACCTGAATAGCTAGGTGGACTCCTAAACTCATGACTGTAGGTGTAGAATGGATTCCAGGTAGAGAATGATGTGGCTTGCAATAAGGATTTCACTGTTTGTTTATTTTTCTTTCTTTTTTTTTTTTTTTTTTTAAAAAAAAAGGTTGTGTTTTGGATCAAAGGATATATCTATGTTCACATTCCCCAGAATTATGTCCCAACTTCGTAGTTGGTGTCAGTGATTCAGCAGTGATGACAGTGACCTGGTATTGAAGGATGGACAAGAAGTATCTGGTCTCCCTTCACGCTTATTACTAGAAAACACCATTTGCAACCTCCAATGCCTATAGCTTGTATATGGCTTTGAAGAGAGAATGTGCTGTAGTTACCTTTGCACCAGTAAACACTTACTAGTTTCAAATGTCTTTGTTCTGTTACTGTAGCTGTTGTTCCCAGAATGGTCTATTTGAGCTTAGTCATCAAGTGCTAAACATTGTATAGCTTGTATTTTATTCCAGAATTGGACTGAAAAACAAAAATTATGTTGGAACTTCTCCAAATTCTTTTCAGTACATCAGAAAATTGTAACAACAAATGCATGCAGATCTTGTGAGCAGCAACATCTCTAAGCTTCTTTTCTCTTAGCGTCAATATTTCCATTGATAAATGGATTTGAAGTTAATTCTTCCTTCTGGTGAACGGACACAATTAAACCCTCTCAGAGCTATCACTTCCCCTATCTGCTTCTTAGAACACTACCTTTGAAACTTTGCATGTAAGCTTGACAACTAAGAGAATTAGAAACTTTTGGTCTTTAACTGAAGTTTTTATTTTGGCTCACCAAAAACTTTTCTATGAAATAGCTCCGTTTCACTTTTAATTAGGTAAGATATTCAAGTTGCTTCTAGATGTGGAATAGATTCTTCCATGCCAGGAGGAGTACTTAGAATTTGAAGACCTATAATAGCCCCCTTGTTCCACCCCTTCAGTGGAGGTTATAAAATCAGTGCTAATTTAGACAGAGAAAAATTCCCCTATGAAAAGCAGTAATTTTTTCCTAGCAGCGAACAAAGAACTTCACTAGAACATGGAAAATGGCATCACATCAACTCTGCTTCTTTGTTGTTAGACTTCTTCCTAGAAGACATTTCTCCCAAAACTTTCATCGTTCTCTCCTATGGAGTTTCATGCACAGTCAGGAAGGACTTTGTGAGCTTAGTGACCTCAGTGTATGTCCAGCTGTAGTGCAAAGGTGATCAGTCAACTTATCAAAAGTATCAGTCTCACAGCTGCATCTCATTGCGTTAATGTAAAGACCTTGCCATAGGCCACAGCTGAAGTGGCTGGGCAGATGCTTGGGAGCACAAACTGTGGTGATTGCTGTGAGGGCTCCTAGAGGCTGCAGACTTTGAGTAATTAGAAGCGAACATGGGGAGCATGGGCTGCCTGTGCATTTCCTGTAGCTTGTTTTATATGTAAATAAGTTTCCTCTTAATGATGGGGGGTTGAGGAGTGTTGTAGTATCTTTTGCCCAGGCATATGCTGAGTAGCTTCCAAATGGGTGTAAATGATCTTTGATGTGACTTCACTGAGCACAAAGAACAGATAAAAAGCTCTCTACAGGTTCTTATACAATTGCTAGGCAAAAACCAGAAACCCTCAGGACATACTCAGATCCTTCAAAATTTGCCAAGTATGTTCAATTCTTCCCGTCTGCTGTTACAGTAGTGTAAGCTGCAAGCAAATCCAGGGCCTCCCTTCTCCTCTTACATGATGAAAGTGGTGCTCCCTGGGCATCGTATGACTGCAGGACAACAGGATTATATCCTCTGGTTTGTTGCCTTTATGTAGACACAAAGCATACTCCTTCTTGCTACATTCCGTTTTTATTCCTTGCGCCTTCTCTCTGACTTTCACATCTATTTTAGTGAACTATTTCAAGACCATATAGAGTTTGCTGGCTGGTCAGTTATCAACGGAAAGGTTAAACATAGTTTCAGAGGGGATTTCTTGGTGGAAAGGTTCATTCACTGCTACAGAAGGTGGCATTTGAAACCAGACAGAAAAATCCTTAGCGTGTCTAGACAACCAAAAAATTTCCTAAAGAGAAAGAAAATAGACCACTGATTTTCTATAGTAAATTCAAACACCAAGTCCTTCCCTCTCCAAGTTAAAGTGTGATCATTGACTTGCACTTATTTAATTCAACCTGTCTTCACGTGGTGAATGTAATAGAGCTTTCTGAAATATTGTTTATCATTAACCACAAAAATTTAGTAAACAGGCTGTATTGCATGGAATATCAAAGGCAGAAATACATTTTCCCAGTTGGAAGCTCGTGCACATGTCCCACCATTGTGAATGGTAGTTACATCCTCAAGCCATGTGTGGAGGAGTAAAGGAGATGCCTGTTAGTCCTCTTCATGAGTATGCAGGCTCAAGTCATACTACTGAATATATGTTGTCAGCATGTTCATCTTGAGGTAGTGTTCACCAAGACAAGGGTCCAAATTTCTGACATAGGAATGATGAAAAAATACAGTAATTAGTAGAAAGTGTTATGAAATAAAACAAAAAATTCAGTCTTTTTGTTCTTCAGACATGGTAACTACTGGAATGCAATCCTGGGACCTTTTTTTCCCCCCTGATTGGCACTCTATTTAGAATAAGCTGAACCAAAATGTTTGATGTGCCTTGCTCCTCTAGTTTATTGGATTGTACCACCACTAATGCGGAACTTAAATTTGAGACAGAATATTGGAATTACTCAGTCACTTACAAGGCTTTTTGTCATAGTGGTTGCAACATTTTACAATATATTTTATTAGAATTGGAGTTTATATGCAACCTAAAAAAGTATAAAAAGTGAAAACACAAACATTTATCCAAATATGTTTCATAATACTCTTGAGCAATGTAAATACATCATATGGCCATGCTTTTAATTAAAGTGCCCGTTGCTAATTCTCCAATCTTATATATCCTTTCTCACTTAAAAATGCATTTTGCATTTCCATTTCACTAAAAAATCCATTATTCCCAATAATTTTTCTGTCCTGCAAGCATAGTCCATATGTATTGACTGGTTAAGGAACAACATGTGGTAGGATGCATGGTTTCAATTAAATAATGTGAGCATATTAATTATCTACAAGTCTAAACTCTGGAGTATGCGTCTGCTAACATTTCATCGTTTTCTTTTTTTTTTTTCCTTCTTATTTTTCCTTGCATTTAATTGATTTTTGCATTTTCTTTTAATAAGAGACTTACTGAAATTTGGTTGCAACAAGTCAATTAATTTTAATATGGAAAATATTTTTTTAATGGAATAGAAATTTTATTATGAAAATCCAGACTCTTGCTTTGTGGTTGTGGTTAAGACATTCAATTTTATTATGGCAAACTTCAGTTATTTTTCAATGCAAGGTTATTCCTGGTCATATTTTTAATTGCAGTGTTTCTAGTAGAAAATTTATGTGGGTTGCTCTGTTTTGTTCCTCCATTTAGAACAGTAATATAAGGGCAAATACTTGAAGGAAGTCTCTAGCCAAGAATAAGAAAAGGCTATTGTAATTTAGCTCTTTTATTATGTGATAAAGTTTTTATCCATTCCAGAAAGATGTGGTTAACTCCTAAAGAAGCAGTGACCTATCAGAACAAGTCTGTTTCTGATGATATTTGGGGCCTTTCTGAGATACAAGGAAATATAAAAAACTTATTTTTCATGCCTATATACAGTTCATGAGCTGTTGTAGAGGGCTGTCCTGTTCTTCTGCAGAGTCAGTGGCCGCTCCATAGGCTCAACCACCAAAGGGGGAAGGCAGGGAGATGTTTCAGTCCCAGCAGGATAGCTGTTGGATGATGATCAGGTTAACAACCTAAACTAGTTTTACTGGACCAAGAAAGTTGGGAAACATGGCCTAACAGATAGAGATGATGACTACATGGAATGATAGATAGCAAGACAGAAAAAAAATACTAAAAAAGACAGGTGCTCCTTATGTCCTGAGAGCTTAACTGACCTTCTACTGGGAAATACAATGCCAGTACTTATGGGCTGTGCAATTGGATCATGCCCATAGCCACACGTATTGTAGTGCTGGGAGGACCTTCCCTGTACGGGTGCTGGACATCTTGACTCCTGTATAACTGCACAGCAAAAAAAAAAAAAAGAAACAAAACTCATTTGTCACAGAATCACAGAATATATACCTGAGAAAAATTTTCAATTTACACTGTATTTTGTGTGGGAATTGCCCAAGAAATAACACTGAGGCACATCTGTGTATGCACCGGCACGGGTTCTAGCTCCAGGGCTCTACATCCAACAATCCTCCTGAAAACACGTGGGAATATTCCTTCCTCTAATGGCTGAAGAAATAACCTGCTGTCATCACCCTGTATCCCAGAAGTGAAGCTTCTGTATGTTCACACTACTGTTCATATGCTCCTGCATCCTTGCCTGCCTATTTTTGACTTCTATGAGGCCATGGTATCAATATGACATCTGATGTTTCCAGTCAAGCAGCAGCTCTGGGAATAACAGCCCTCTCTCTTATGGTGGAGAGAAAACCAGATGAACCTCTCTGTGTATCAGCTCATGTTTTGTCTGATTTCATTCCCACACCTGCTGATGTTTTTATCAGCTCAATAGACACTTTAGACGAGCTTAGCCAAAGCTTCAGTCTGCGGTAAAGAACAGGTCGTTGACTCAGATTGTACAGGGATAAGAGAGACATTGCTATTGGGCTATGCATGACCTTCCTCTTCAGTTTATGACTTTAAAAGATATTGGCTCTTTAAGAACTGGCTTTAATTTTGACTTAAAGAGAGATTGTTGTGGCAAAGCTCACCTCTGTCTTCCAAATGTGAGGTGGGAAACTCTCCTCATTGTTCTGACTTCTTTTTGGAGAGTCTTGACACTTTTATTTCAGTCCATGGCTGACTATACAAGGACACAGAAGGAGGGGTAGTTTTTGATAGTTTTGTCGATTTGGGTGCATGTTTGCTTATACTATAGAAAAAAAAATCTTGCCTCAAGACAGTTCAACTGAAGGGTTAGAAACGATAACAGATTTTTGAGAGGTAATCACATTTCTGAAACCTTCTACAGAAAACTGTATTGGATATTTTACATGGGTAGATTTCCTGCCTATTATCCATCTATATTTGGGTTGAAGATTCTCCGTCATGGGCAAGTGAGAATGTTGGTATTTATCGGGATGATGTTGACAATAACACAGATAAAATGGTATCTATTGATTTTGTCTATGTTTTGGGAATAAAAATTCTTTGGATAGACTTCTGCTTTGTTGTACCAATTTTTCTTATTACATGCTGTCATCACAAAACCCTGTACTGCTGCATCTTGTTCAGACATCAGAGTCACAGGAACTTTGGCCTCTGGTTTCAGTATGTTTTTAATTGAATTTGTAGCTTTGGGACCTGGTTATAAAGATATCAGCAGAATTTTACAAGAAACTTTTCTTTGTCAGATTAATTTATTTGTGTTGCACTGAAATATATTTGTTTGTAATATCACTGTTCAGTTATATTTGGACAATAGGAGATATTTAGACAGCACCTTTGAATAAAAAAACATGTTAATTTGAATGTGTTTATTTTTAGATACCTCATGTATTGGAGGTAACTGCCTCACAATAACGGCAGAGTTAATTTTTCAGAGAAATAGGTAAAAATTGGGAAAAAAAAAATCACTCCCTTTGATGATAAATCTACTTAATAATATTTTTTTTTCTTATTCTTACAGCCGTTCAAGCAAATCAGGCTAAGGTTCTGTCTGATGTGCATTTGTTTGTATTTAAGACATTAACCTGCCTAAGAAGTGAATATGATAGAGGATCATATTTCAAAACTACGAATGTATTCCAGCTTTGTGAATCAAAGACCTTCTGACAGAGCTTCTACTTGTCAAAATAAAATATGTATTTTAACATTTCTGTCTGCATGCTCTGATGTGTATCCTCTTCCAACCCATATTTAAAATGTCAATTGCCTAACAGAAATTGAGAACATCCATATAACAAGAGACTTTTTCTGAGTGGTTTGTACTTTAAAAATGTGTACATTAAAAAGAGGACTTAACAGTTTTACTTTAGTGTTGGTATTAAAAACCATAAGAATTTCTTAAATACGGAAAACTTCACTAATTCTTTTATTTTAACTGTAGCACACTTTACTGCTCTGTTGACAAGCTCATGTTTTATCAGCATTGCACTTCTCTCCTCTTTAGGGTTCCATATGAGCACATTGTACAGAAGATAAATTTAACAGGGTGTTCACAGGTCATGGGTAGCCACACCACTATGTCATGATGCATTATATTCCAAAGACTTTATGAAACAGTATTATGACTGCAATTTTTTTTTAAAGCAAAAAATATTATTTTAACCAAAAGATGGTTATTATCTTGAGTTAGTGTATTGCAGGCTCTCATGAGCCTCTTGTCTTCAGCTACAGACCTTTGAGGAGATGTACCCCTTCTAAAGAAACATTCTAATGTCTCTTACTACAGAAGCCCACAGATACGTACACAGCAAACGAGCAGAGAGGTAGAGGAGAAAACTCAGACCTTTTTGAATGAAATACCAATGGCATATTAGTATTCATTTCAGCCAACCTTCAAGTCTCTCTGGTGGAAAGAACAGTGTAGACAAATTTAGCAGCAATAACACTGGGGTGGACCCTTGTGGATAAAGAAGATAGTCCTTAAAATCCTAAAACACCTTGCCAGCACTTGAACAGAGAGGAATCAGATCATTACCTCTGTCTCTCAAAACTTATCTTTTTACCAGCCTAAGAGTATATTTCTAGTTTGTCAAAATGACAGTGGTCGGGACAGCTCTCTGTAACACAACAAAGCACAAAGGAATACACAGCCTTCACTCAGAAAGCTGGCGGTAGGTAGCATTGAACAGGAATCAGAGTATTCCCCTGCACAAGGGAACTGGAGTTAAGGGGGGTACCGTTAGCCAGATCAGTATCTTCTCACCCATCTAATGCTGACAGCGAGCCTGCCGCAGAGCGCCTCTGAAGGCGCCGCTTGGGGAATTCGCAGTTCCAGTACTCCAAAGAATATTGGTTTTGTCAGGGTAACTTGTTTTGTTTATTTGCCAAAGAATATATTTGATCAAAGATCTCAGGGCTTGTCTGTCTCAATATTTTTGTCATTGATTATATGATGTCTGTATTTTCTAGGTCACTGGCATACTGTGCTTATATATGAGCACGCCAAAGAAATGTATTCACTAATGTATTTTTAATGTGAAGGCATCTGAACTATTATTCCAACAATGAATATTTTTTACTTCTTAATATGTTCCACTCAACTCTGTTTGAAAATTAACATTTCTTATTTTGATATTATCCATAATCCCGAATACTACCAGCAGATACATAGGTTTAAAAAACCATAACATTTACAGTTGAGCCTTATAGTCTGATGCATCTTTTTCACTAATTAATCCATTTTAGTTGTTTTATATCCCAAGATGCTCTGTATTCATCATTTATATGCTCTATTTAACTCTTTTCAGGCAGAAGACAATATGAATATATACAAGCAAGCTCCTGCATATGTTACCCTAGTGAATTGCTCATTGTTTGATGAATGTGCTAGCTGGGAAGCAATTATTGTAACTGAATAGAAAATTCTTGTTCTCTTGTTCTAAAAAAAAAAAAAATAAGAAAAAAATTTTTCCAGGACACGGTGTACCTAAAAGTAACAGACTGACTCTATATGAAAAAATAGAAAATACATACTGAAATTCCCAATTTTTTTTTTTAAAAAGAGGTTTTCAAAATTGTGATAGGGCTAATATCTATGATACACTGTGAAATATTGCAACACTGCTAAACGACAGACCCTGCAAAAGCATTGATGTTGCCTTTGTATTGTCTCCACAGAATCTCTGAATGCATATATATGTTTGGAAACCTGTTCAATCAAAAATGTTTGAATTTGAAATATGTGATTCATATCCCAACAAACTGATTTGGTAAGTAGATGTTATTTCTTTTGCATAATTCCGTAAGATTAAATGGAAGAATTTTTATTGGAATTATCTGTGTATTTCAAACAAAATAGAGTGTTCCTATAGGAATTTTCCCTTTCGTACGTGGAGAACAGAATGTTACTGACATTCAGAACTGTGACAATTTTAGCAACGCTATCTGTGGCAACCAGTGTTTGCACTAATTCTTCATGAAGTGAATAATGTTTTTATATGCTCAAGAGGTTTGAATGCCTTGTTCTCAAGAAACCAGTGGACACATCCTAAATATAGATCTGAAAATCTCAAACTACCTAGGTAATAAAGTACACTTTCACCTTGGGTGAAACACTTTATTAAGTGAGTACAATGTAATCTCAAAACCTTTGGCTTCTCCTTTTATTGAGATGGTTATCTGTGACTTTTTTCTGGCATGGGTTTCTTTTCACTAGATGGACAAACTACAAATTCTTTCAATACTTAAACTTAGTGGCTAACAGTCAGATAGATAAGAAAAAGGGCAAGGAAAGAGTTCATGGTGCTTTTGGAAACGATGGACTTGTGCGATATAATGTTTTTAAAAAATATATTTTAAAAATCCGAAGTCATTCAAGAGTAAACTCCATTCAGTAATGCATCATAAATGTTTATACTATCCACTTGGAGTACAGAACATGTGCTGGCTTTTTTTTTTTTTTTTTTTTTTTTTTTTTTTTTACAAAAAAAGTATTTGTTTGGGTTTTTTTTTTTTTTTTTTTTTTTGTTTCAGTAACATAAGATGTTATATAGTTCTTATGGTATCACATTAATTTTTAGCCTGATGGACATTTCTTAAAGTTGCTAGTATTAAATTTAGAGATGATACAAATGCAGGATGATTGATTTGAGTATTGAGAAGTTTTAAATGGAGGAGAATTAAATCAACTGGAATATTCAAGCTTGGTTTGTGATTTTCTTTTTGAACTGCAGACTGGTTTAGGCTATGTGTAAAACTATGCTCACTCATCTTTCCTTATGCTGTATGAAGTGAAAATATTATAGCTGTATAGTTTATTTCACTGAAAATCGAAGTTATAATTAGATTTCTGTTTCCATCAAAGCCTATCCTAAAGCTCCTGTTAGAAACAATTAGACAGATTTACTTTACTAAAAGGGCAGAGCAAGAAGTAAATCAAGTAAAATATGATTCAATGTCTATAAGCAGGTGGGTAAGAATCACGAAAAACCTTTATTCAAAAATATTTATTGAAAATGGATATTTAGAGGGAAGAACCCTGTGGCTGGAAGAGAAATTAAAATAATTCCCAAAGCAAGCACAGACATGGAACTTCAAAAGACAAATCTGAGACTGGCTAGAAAAGAAAGCAAGAAAAGCTTCTGTTTGGAATGAGTAATTATCTTTTAGGATTTTGACCCCCATTACATGAATGCACTGGTACCCAATTTATCTTGGTGCACAAGTCCTTCAGTCATTACTAAACTCTTCCTGTTTCTTTACATGAATTACATATTTTGAAACAACATTATGCAGTGAGAGTGTTTTTAATATATTGTTTTACAGCTTCACATTATTTTTTTAAATTTAGCAATCATCAGTGAATTAGTATCTGTCTCTGATTATTTTAAAGGAAATGTCTCTCTAATATTGTCAGTACTATCAGATTAATCTGTAGACTGAACTTTGTGGTACAAATCCTGGAAGGATGCTAGTTCTTTGGGGGAATTCAGCTTCAAACTAGAAATAGGTCATTCATTAAAGAAGTCACAGAAGTAGGAGAAATTCTTTCCTCCTCTGGCATTTCTCCCTTTTTCCCTTCATGCATTTTGTCCTACCAATGTGGACTCTTTTTCCAGCACCCAAATTTCGTCAGTATGTTAGAATGCATTCATCTTGTTGAGATTTGTTGCACACTCAAGTTGTACTGTAATTGACAGTTCAGGGTAATGCTGTCCCTTGAGTTTTGCATTTTATTTTCTGTTGAAATGTTTACTACCTTGTTCTGATAATCTCTGCCAGTGAGAACAGAATGGAAAAAAGGAGGAGTGATGTTCTAATTTCAGAAACACCAGAGACCAAAGATCAGAAGGACAGGAATTGGAATAAGAATTATTCAGAACTGATTTGTGAGCAAATGCAAGAGCTGCTTTCCTTCCTGGATAATATTAGCCACTAAATGTGGGGAAGTCAAGTCTTCCATTTGCCTGGGAGAGCTCAAAGTTATTCATAAAGGGAACTATGATTCCTAAATGGCATGCATAGAATCATAGAATGGTTAGCTTGGGTGAATTTTGGCTGTGTTTAGAGCTCAGTACAGCATTTCAGGCTGGATGACCCGAAATAAGGATTTACCAGCTTAGCATTTATTAGAATTCAAGTTTCAAACTTTGGACAAAGCTTATTATATAGTGCACTATGTTATATAACTTGCATATTTTTTGATACATTTTAACTGATCTGAAAGAGGAAATATATTGGGTATGGACAGATCAAATAATTTTGCCTGGGGAGGCATCCTCACAGCCTCATTTTTGAGAGTCGTGGTTAGCTAGATGCGGCGAATACAATGGTAGTGGAGGCAGCTGAAAAGGACTGACTGTTCCCAGGTGCTCTGTAAGGTTCCTTCCCTGGCCTCACTGTGTGTGAGAGATTTGAGCCTTATGTAAAACTGGGCCTTATGCAAGGACTTTGACTTTTCTGTGTTCACTGAAAGTCACTGAAGAAGGCTTCAGGTATTCCTCTGCTTTTTAAATTTTTTTATTCAACATATTTAGAGCCTAACAGCCGAATTCCAGAGAAGCAGCAACTGCTGAGAGCATCCGTATTTCCTGCAGAGCATTCAACATCTTTAAGAACTGATGCTTTCCTGGATGGATTTGGCATTGTCAGCTTCCTTTCACTGTTATTTTCTGACTGTTTCATCTACATTTTTCCTCTAGTTGTCATTGGTGTCAAAAGAGAAATAAGACAACTGATTCAAAGGTCAGAAACATCATTTCAGATTTGATGAGTCAGTGACAACAGAGCTCAGAGAAGTAGCCCTTGGCAAGTTTAAAAGTAGTGACAGTTTTGATGGTGAAATGGTTACAGGCAGCTGTGAAGGAGCCTTCTTTCTATGCAGAAAGATAAATAATGGACTAAAACATCTATTAATGATACATGCAAAGGATTTAATTAGGGACAAGATTGGTCCTTTGTTTTCATACCCTGAAAAGTGATGAAGGTTTGAACGCTACCGCTGCTCCCATCAATGGGTCATGCTCACCACAAGCAGTAGGAAGCAGGTCTCCTAGCATTGAGCTTCACCCCTTAGAGGATACAAAGGGACAGAGCCTTTCCCAAACATATCCCTTGTCTTGCCCAAATACATCCCTAGTGCAGGAGGTCCTGCACAGCCGGAAGATGAGCTGCTGCTTTTATGGCACCAGTAATGTATTTTTTGTTTCCTTGAAGCAGTGAGGAAACCAGAGAATAACAGTGAAGTGTAAACCTATGTTAATAAGGACATGGCATTTAAACGATGAGATGGTTATTGTCTTCCTCCTTAAACTGAAGGTACATCTTAAAATGAAAGTGATGAGCTGCACTAAGTCACACAACAATATTTCCTATGTTATGGGTCAAAACTATGTGCACTGCTCCCCACCGTGGCCTCTCCATTCATCATTTAATCACTGGAAAAGCTAGGGGAGGAATCAACATAAAAACACATTTCTTACAGGGGAAACAACTTGACTGTGTTACACGCTTTGATTTCCAATAGAATTTCACCAAAAATGTCCACATCAAATTTCTTTCCTGTTGACTCAAATGTAGAGTCTAAAACAGAGAGAGAATCTTTGATAATATTAATAAAAACTTCCCTGCTTTATGCTTTGATTCTTGTCTACAGTAGGAAACTGGTCATGGAAAAAGTAGGTCACTGAAATAATTACTGTATTGAGGATAATATAGCCTGGCAGTTCTGGGGTTGAGCTACTGTATGTCCATTGGGCTATAGCAAGTTTGGACTCTGTGTATTGCACATAAGGATGGAAGTCTCTGGTATTTTACATTAGTTGCGTGCTTGTGCCTAATGTCCTATAGGAGGTGTTTTCTTGTCAGGCAGATGAGATTTATTTTCATTTTCAAAGCTACCTGCCAACTGTATTTAAAAAAAAAAAAAAAAAAAAAAGATAATTTATAATTTTTCTTCTAAGTACTACATTTTTATTTTTCCAGACTCTGTGTGCACATATATTTTGTTTCTGATCTTCTTTGCTCCTGTTGTGCAGCTTTGTCCAGTTACTTAGCACTTAATTCCTCTAATTTTATCACAAACTTTTAAGAAGATGGATTTCTTCTTTTAGTAACGTTGTCATTCGCTTATATAACAGATGTTTACGTTGAATAGAAAAAAACAACAAAGGCAGAGCAGGAAGGTGGAACAGGGGATCCAAAGGATAACTGAAGGTCATATTGGAAAGATTTGATGTTGTGTTAATCCCCAACTGTTGCCTTATATATCTCATATACATGGTGTACCATGAGAGAAAGATTTGACTGTGCGAAATATGTTTTCCTGCACTATGTGATCTCATGTCGAATATGTGCCATATAAAAAAAAAAAAATCGTAGCTCAAAGGAATGTTTAAACCTACTAGTAAATGTACTCCTTTCTAAATCATTTACATAGAGCAAAGTAAAGGTAAGAATAAGGTTATGCATTCCAGTAAAAATACATAAATCAACATGAGAAAAAGTCTCTACAAAAACCAGGAATGAGCTCCAAATCACAGGTTTTACTGAGGACAATATTAGAAAAATAAAACATGACTGTGATTTTAGAGACAATACTATTTCTTCTTATGTTTCACAATTCTATTTTTAGACAGCCAAAAGCTCTAGCGTCTAAAAAAGCTCTTCCCCATGAATTATACATTTGTTCTTTTTCATTTGGCTACAGTGCCTTTGTCATATGAGTTCTCAAGATACTGAAGATGTATGTATGGTATATTGAGATTTTTGTTGGCAGTACATGCAGTCATCTCTTCCTGCTTTTTGACTTGTGTATTTATATGTTGACTAGATTACACACTTTCTTTGTGACAGTGCTCTTTTTTTTTTTTTTTTTTTTTTTGGGTTTTCAGATCTATTGCATTACTTCTGCCTAGACTTTTTAAATTAAGAGTTTAGGAAGGTGGGTATTAAATTTAAAAACATCACCTTTAATTTTTAAGGAATAGTAGGACCAAAGTGTTTTTCAGTTAGCCTGCTGGCTGCCCTTACACCTTACAGAGACGTAAGAGAGACCTCTCAGTTTGTTGTCAGTGTTAGACTAGATATTCTGGGCAACTCTTCACCCAGACCATGTTGTAAAATATTTTAGGCAACCATCTTAACTCTCATGAACAAGAATACAGACTGCTTACGCATGTTGGGAAGAATTTCTTTTCCACTTGGTGGTTTGTTTGTTGTTTTTTTTTTTTGAGATTGTATTCTCAAAGTTGTGCATACTTTTCATGGTGTGAAGATGTATACTGTTAACCTCAGCAAGCCAGTACTGGCCTCTGCCAGTCACAAAACCCCCACCAAACTGTCCTGCATGCTGAGACATTTGGTATATTAAAACAAAAAACAACAAAGGCAGAGCCAAGCAACCTCCAAACAGCATACGTAATCTATTTCTCATTATCTTGTTATTTAATTGGTGGCATAATTCAGCTTGAAAGGATGGCTCTGTAGTAGTTAGCGACATAATCTAGGGTGTGGGCTCCATTTTGTCTTTTACCAGGGATGACTGGTGTCACACCCGGTCAGTAATTTCATTTCTCTGTCTTCTCCATCTGTAAACGATCATGAATGCCCTATTTCACTAAAATATTCTGAAGGTAAATAGATCATCTTTTGTGAAGCATTCAGGCACCCTCCTCATGGAAGTCAGAGAAGAATCTATCAGAGGTCAATGAATTGCAGAAAACAGGACATTTTCTGCCACTGAGAGGACAAATGAACATATTTGTTTCTTGTTTTCACAAGAACACTTACTTTATCCTTGAAGGAAAGGCACCATCTTACTCAAAGTGCTTCGCCTGACCTCTGCTTCCTTTTCTCCTTGGTGTTTCCATCATCTCAGATGCCGAAGATTCCTTTTCACAGTCCTTCACAGTCACTTGTCATCTGTAACCCTGAGTATTTTGCCTTTCCTTTTCTCTGCCCTGGAAAAGCTACAGATTAAAAATAAATGAAGTAATGCCTCTGCTTTCCCAAAAGCTCAGTTTGTGCTCACTTATTCTGCTCTATCAAGTCAAAAGAGATGAAACTCCTCTTAGACTGCGGTTTTTCTAGTTTGTTTTGGTTTGGGTTTTGTTGGGTTTTTTTAATTTGGTTGTGTGTGGTTTTTGTTCTTGCTTTTTTTTTTTTTAACTCATTGGACAAAATAATACTTCAACATCTTATATTAGCTGCAGCATCTAACTTCATGGTTCACCACCGTGCTAGTTTGCAGATCCAAATCTGCAGAACTTATTCAAACTGAGCACCCAGTGAAATTAACTCTTACCTTGATTAAAATTTTGATTTCTGGTTTTGTCTATTTTAAATGTTGAATTATTTAACATGATCTTCTGTGGCATGACGTGAGTTTAAATCATGGGGGTTTCTCTGGAATGAGTAACAGTCAACAAAATGAGTTAATGCAAGTTAACAGTCTCATAGCTGCTGGAGGATTTTTACCCACGTTACAGTACTTCTGTCTTTCTTCTGTCAAAAAACTTCTCTCTGTTTCGTGGCAATTATGAGCGCTCAGGAGCTGTAAATTACCATTATTTTGACACATTTGTCTTTGCTTCTTTCTTTTTAATTCTGTGCTTATCTGAAGTATCTAGTATTTTTCTTCTGAACCACACTTTTGATGTACTCATATTTGCCATAGTGCTAAAATCTGGAGTAGAGTTGCTTTTGGATCTTGCATGAGCTTTACAAGGAAAACCAGCTGAAGCGGAGGGCAACAGTTTCCCTGCTGCTCAGGGGCAGAGAGTAGGGCTAGGCAGGGGGCTGCGGGTTACCCCTTCGCTCCAGGACAGAGAACCCATGCATGGGGGGGGTCACAGGAACAGGAGATGCTGTATTCCTCTTCCTGGCCCGAAGCACCATGGGGACGGCACCACAACCTGAGCTTGAAATGCAAAATTAAACATAGTATTGCCAAGTACAGCTGTTATCTGCATGTAAACACCAGAAGAGGGTATACCACAGAGCCTGTGGGATGTGGGAGAAGGACCCTCCACCTCCCCAAGCCTCGGGGATCCCTAAGGAGTGCTAAAATTATATTACTGCTACTATTGGTAGAAAGAAACTTTGGACCAGGAGAATAAATATAAAAGTACAAATGACTCAAGAAGATAGGGGAAAGTTCTTGCAGATTCTTACTTTATTGAAAAATTTAAAATTATACATAACATTAGAAAACTGTGACCTTGATCTGTGTTCGTTTTCTTTCTAATAAACTGGGGGTAATTTTTAAAATGTGTTCAGTTGCTCATAGCAGTTTTAAAATGACAGAAGTTCTGTAATTAAAAAGGTGATAACAGGGCAAAGTATAATGATATTTTAGGACATACTTGTGGCAAATACTGGTAGGACATAGCTAGTCTAAATATAGAAACTAATGGAAGAAGTTTCCATGCTCTGTGTCAATGACATTATTGCACTGCAACGAGTTCATAAAAGTAAATCACAATTTTATCTCTTTCAAAGCATCAGCATGCATGGTTTGTGTTTATACGACATAGTTCAAGTTTTGACTTCTTGTTTTGTGTTAAAAAAAGGTTTCTTTATTAATTTTTTTTCAGAAATGCTCATGCAGTAGAATTTCCCTTAAACTAAAATTTTGTGTGATGATGACTACCATGAACATGTACCAAAGCTCAATTTTTACTTAATATACTGGGGGGAAGGGAAAAAAGTACCAAAATGAGCTGAATATGTCTTTTTCTTACATTGGGAAACAGACCTGCAAAGCTTCCCAACCTGTAGCAGGATTATGATAATATGGAGCTAAAGTCTTTTATTTCTCATGTACATTATTTTGAAATATTCAAAGCATTCAACTCACAAAGCTGATTAAAAAAATCAGTGTATTGTATTTTATCAGTAATTTGGCCAGGTGAGAAATTAAAGCTAGATAATATGTGGATAGCGCTAAGATAATTAAATAAATGAACTAGAGAGTATTTCCATAAAAGGAGAGGCAGCGCTTTGGAGTCAGAAAGATAATGAATGCTACAATATACTATTGGCTGCTTTTTAGCTCAGTGCCTATGATTTTGTTTTCTTCCAAATTCTGACACTTGACATCATGATTAACTTTGCAAGTATTTATAGGATATTTTTAGACAAAATAGAAAAATATGTCTCTTCTCCACCACAAATCTGTGGAAGCAGTGCGTGTGGCTTTCACAGCAATGTTCAAGCAGCACTATCAGAAAAATCTTTCCAAAAAGCAAGCTGTCCCCCAGGCCCATCACCAAATTTGTCAAATGTTGACTGGTCTGTTTGCACCATTACCACTGGAGATCAAGGGTCAGCAGCCAGCAGGAAGAAACCTGTCATTGGAAAGGGTAGAGAAGGTGAGGCCGTGTGGAGGGAGGTGAGCGGAACGACTGCACTCCGAGATGCTTCATTGTGGGGGAGTGAAGATAATCCTTCCTGATGTGGTGGCTGGGGGCTGAGGGAAGCTGTGACCTCTTGGAGGGGGGAAGGACTGCCCTCCCCAACAACGGTGTATGTGTGAAGCTGCCTGAAAAGAGCCCTGAAGAAGAAAAGAAAAGCTGAGGGTTCCGTTCACCCCTCCAGTTCTGTTTTTAAGCACCTCTATTCAAACAGTCACATGAGAACTAGACACTTTTAAGGGAGAGCCGTGTTGGTGCTGGGTTTCCTACAGGTTCATGTCAGTCCAGCTACCAGACAAACCCAGAGGATCTAGTATTTTCCAAATTGACAGAGTCATCTGTACGGCTGCAGTAGGGAAGGAGCAGTGCGGGGAGGCATATGTATGTCAACACCGCAGGAACATCTGCTGTTTCCAGGACAGACACAGAAAGGATGTGCAATGAGCTGGCTGGAGTGGCGGAGAAAGACTGACGGCATTACAGTGTGTTGGTTGGTGCCTCTAATAAATTATACTTGATATAATAGCAGTTGCAAAGATCATCCCCAGTACGTCATCTTTAGACAGCTTAGAGTTGTTCACAATTTAACTTTGTAGCTTGTGGAGGTTTTAGCATTTGGGTTGCTGGAGTGAACATAATACCACATTAATTCTCTTTAGCAAAAATCCTCTTTTTTTCTTTTTTTTTTTTTTTATTTTAGTTGGGAAAAGATGTCACAGAGTAATTTCAAACTACTGAATGTGGTTTGTTGCCTGTCAGCTTTATGATGTAGACTGGTATTCTATACTATTCATAAATAAAAATACAAATTAAGCCAGAACACTAACCATGTGCTGGAGATGGCATTTTAATGTTAACTTAAAAAAAAAAAAAAAAGAAAAAGAAAAACCAAACAAAAAAACCCAAGGTTGGCTACATGTAGATCCTGTTTCATTTATCTTTGCTACAGAGGGACCTAAGAAAAAATTTATTTTTCATATCATTGTAAAGAATGCAGTAAATACTGTGGAAAAGAAGATGCTATGTAGCTCCACTAATAGAGTGCAGACTCGACCAAAGCATTACTGCAATTTTCCTGCATGTGCCTTACAAGGAGGAGATGCGCCATACCGGCCTGTTCTGGTCAGTTTGTATTCCTCTTGCCAGCATGGCAAGGGGGGAACAAATCCACCTTACTGAGCTTCATGGGAGTAAAGTTGAAGGAAATGCCAATCATGTCTCCATGCATTTAACCCAAAATCAGTGCAAAGTGAGTTTCTCTTTACCCTGCAATATGCTGGGACTGTGCAAAAATTGCCTGTCTGTCATGACAATCAAATAATCCAAGACTGAAAAAGCAACTTGCAATTAGACTTTCAAACTAACCCAGAAGGTTTTAGACACCTTCTTGAAACCTGTCTGAAATTTTTCTGAACTAAAGTTTAAAAAAAAAAAAAAAAAAGTCAGAACTATTTAGGAGCAAAGCCATTAAGAAGTGGGTCAGTTGTTTGGGTAGCATCACTTCTGTGATGTCCCAAGTGCCTTGAAGAGGTATTTTCTCTCACAGAGTTTCTGGAAAAAGAAATGTACAAGTAATTGGAAAAGATAAAGCTTTTTTTTTTTTTTTTTTTTTTTGCAAAGAATGAAGATAAATTAGGAGGGTGAATCACAAAAGAGTCTGCATATAGATTTCTAAGACCATAATAAATATAAAGCTGCAGGATTCATTGACAAAGATACAAGGACTTTGTTCCTTCTCATTTTCTCATTTCACAAATGTAATCTGTAATACCAGCATGATTCCTAGCTGAAAGTCAACGTTCTTTCCTTGACCAAAGCTTAGATTAACCGTTGTCCTGGAATGATCGATGCATTGCATTCTGGCACATACTGAGAACGCCAAAACTAGCTAGCATTAAATGAAGTGGAGTTGCAGAAATGCAACGCTTAAAACAGGCAGGTTGGGTGGAGGTTTGCTACAGTATTTGTTGCTCTGTCCATCTGCTTGAAAGTAATCAGTTGCATTAAATTTACAGCAGACATCTCCCCTCTCATTCTTTGCTGGCTAGCTGTCAGTGTGGAAATAATTTATAGAAGTATGAGTAGCATCTTTTATGCTAAAATTATTTACTCATCTGCTAGGACCTTAGGGAAAATCACTGAAGTGGAGGATACAGAAATAAACTAAGT
This sequence comes from Pterocles gutturalis, assembly GCF_000699245.1. Lineage (NCBI taxonomy): Eukaryota > Metazoa > Chordata > Aves > Pterocliformes > Pteroclidae > Pterocles > Pterocles gutturalis. The sequence goes on from NW_010130009.1 coordinate 48,107, forward strand.
AAATAAAAGACTAGGCATGAATTGCATAAAGTACATGCAATCATATTTATATTGCAGAAAAGTCTGAGGTTACTCCTCATTTCACGCAAGAAGTGAAAATATCACAGCACTCAAAATAATGAATTCTCAGTGACTTTATGTACAGGACTATATTATTTTCCCTCATTAACAAACTCATAAACAGCAAGAGAGGAGCATTGGATTCAGGCTTCTCAACAAAGAGCAAGAGTTGGGGTTACTATAGGATATCTCAAAGTTTAGGTTATGACCAGCAGCAGAATTCCTAAAAGGTTCAGAGGTGTGGCTAATAGGCAAACTGGCAAAGCTCATTTCCCTCTGGTTAGAGGAACGAGCAGTGGCGAGGACTGCTGTTGATGAGAGTCCAACAGGCAGGCATCGCCAGCCCTCTCCTACCCCGGCAGCAGCTCGGTGCATCCTGGCTGGGGGTGCCCCAGTAACCGCACGTGGTTCTCACCCTCCTGCTGAGGTTGTGTGGGGATAGCTGTGCAAACGCTGCCTGCACCAGCTGTTGGTTTTGTAAAATCAATCAGAAAGCAGAGTGAGAACTGGTTGAAAGAGAATTTGATGCCTTTTTGAGGGAAGGAGGGATCTAAGGACGAGTTTAAAATGGGTGTTAAACCAAGAAAAATGGGAAGCAGCTTGATAGTGCACTGGTTCTTGTTTATTGCCACTTGCTAGTTCAAGTTGATATTTAAATATCTTGAAAGTGTTGAAGGGGTTAAGAAACGTAACGGCCAGAGCATTCAAGCCCATACAACTGTATAAAAACCCGTAACAGCAACAAGAAAATGCATTCAAATGCCAAACCTGCAACTAGCCTAATGTGAAATGCTGGTTAGAAGCTATGGGCCTGCAGTTTGCATCCTGATTGTCTGGATGTCAGTGATTTTCTCTCATTCTCTGCTCTGATAATAGATAATACACGGGTTATTTCCGTAGCAATCCGTTAGTTCAGATATCGGAATGCTGGAGGTGGACTGTTCTTGGAGGAAGTCTGTCAGCCCCAGAATTTGTTTCCCTGTTGGTTTGTCAAAGCTATTCTTTTGACCTTCAAGGTGCAGAACAGGGCTCATCTATTCACTCAAGCTTTTGCCTGAGGAGAGGAGACTGAGGGAAATCAAGCCTGTTCTTGGATCACAGTCTATTTGGCTTGACGTTGTCAGTAAGTGTTATATATCACTGTAAATGTTTACTTAGCCTGTTGGTGCAGCACGCTTTCTGAGATGAAGGATATATAAAAGCAGTGTGGGTACGTGTAAAGAGGGAGATGGTTAAATGGCACTAGAGCAGAACAAAGAAATTAAAGAAACGAAATGTATTCTACTGTAATCCACCCCAATTCATCAGCGCTGAGGTCGACATTGGCAATTATTTTCCATTCTTTTGGAGATTAAAATGTGCCTACTAAAATCAAAGACTGTAGGTATTGGTGAAATTGCATTATATGAAAATACGTATTTAAAGCAGTATTTACAGAAGGTTGATCTGCTCCCCCTTAGTATGTAGACTGCATTACAAGTAAAAGCAAGAAGTTTTCAGCAATGTTATGTAGGATAAAAAGAGGTCTGCCCATGAGCAAGTCCATTTACTTACACGGATGGGCATTCACATTTTAAGTTTAAAACAAGTAGCTTTTACAGATGTGGTAGGTGGTCATGTTTTTAATTCTTGAATTATCTTCAAATTTCAAGCTGTCTGGAATGTTTTACCTGAAAACTTTTTGCCAACAAAAGTGGGAGTTTAAATCAAAACCAGAAGTTTTGTCTGGTAAAGTAATAATTCATTTTTTTTTTAGATGGGAATTTTCTTTTAATTGTAACTTTTGTTCTGTTTCTGCTTCGAAATGAAATAGCAAGTAGCTAGATCAAAATAAACCAAAAATTTCCTGGGGAAAAAAAAATTAAAATACTCCCAATTTTTGTGCAGGACAAGGAGCTGCATTTTTGGGCAAACTTTTCTTATAAATGTTTGATAAATCTGAAAGGAGGTATTGTGGAATTAAAGAAAAAAAAATAGTTCTTTCTCTGCTCTTAAAAAATACATTCCAAAAGTATCTCTTTATTCCACGGTCTTTTCACTGCTACATGCACAGCAAAGGCAAGATAGATCCATCGCTGTGTTTCACCCGGAGTAGAAAGGCACTGTGAACTCAGCACGACAGGCACAGAGTCTTCCTGAATCTGAACGGCAGTAGCTCATAGCATCTTTGTACAGGTGCCCATATAACACAGTGTATTAGAAAAGCTTTTTTTGCAGTCTCTGTGGCACATGAGAAGCCTCCTCTGTCTCGTCCCCTCCAATCCAAAGCGGTTACAGCTCTGTGATTGCAGCTAGCACGAAGTGATGCAAATGGTCCTTCGCGTCTACTATCACTCAGTGTAAAAATACAGCGTGGCCGGATCAGACTGCCAGCTACACCATCTGAGTGTGGATTTAGGGAATGAGAGAGATTTAGTGAGTTTGGTGGGGTTTTTTTTTTAATAATTCTTAGAGACCATAAAAATCAGCTTAAATGTCGAATTTCTGAGAAATTATTTCTGTGAATAAATCTGATAATATAAACTTTGCAGCCATCCCCCATCAAACACACTTGGCGAAAAACTTCATCTCTGAACATGCCTTCAAATATTCTGAAAGTGCAGCTCTGAACACCCGGTTATTGCTAACGTAGAATGTTGTTTAAAAACTAATAATTTGCCATGAAATTCTGTAGGCAATGTATTAGGAAAGGAATTAGGAAATACAGTGAGTAAGAAATAGATTAGCTTAGGCTATTATAACCAACCTAAATTTTTTAAATGGCTGTCCAGTTTATCTCTCCTGCAGCTGTATCAGACCTTGTAATGGGATTAGGCTCTTCCTTAAAAAGCAAATTTTATTTTTTTTTTCAGAGTCATTTTGGCTCTGGCAGGTTTCTGGCAGGAAATAGTACTCCAGTTATCTCCCCCAAAGAGATGATGCACTTTGTTAAAGGCAAAGAGGGGATATCTATAAAGACTAAGTCAGAGTGTGAACCTATTTCAAGGTGATGCGGAGCGGTACAGTATGTGCATTGCACAACAGCTTGGTCCTCGTTTTGTTAGATACAAATGCTGTTACTGGAATCACTTTATGGATCAGTATTGGTCCGGATGACTGCTACAGAAATCCTGTCTCCTCACAAAAGGGGGAGGAGGAATTGACTGTTTTGAAAAAAAAAAAAAAATTTCCTTTGCTTTGCCAGCTCTCCAGCTCTGACCTGAATAAAGACATCAACTGACTACAAGTGCCCAGTAAACTGCAAGCATTAAGATGCCCCCAAAAGGATGGAAGTCCTGAAGCTCAGTTTTTCAGTGATCTTAGCTGTTAAATGACTTCACATTCTGTATTTGCCCAGTAAATAGAGTATTCTGATTATAGAGCATTCTGACACAGTTGGCATCCAGAATTGAGGAATCAAAAGTCTGCTAACATAGTAATGAAAAAGCAGAAAGAGGGATAGGCTCTGTGAGTAAGCAAGGGTTGCTGAAGCTGTTGAGGGTATCTGTGGAGAGACATGCCCTGTCTAGCAAATGGGAATATAGCTGGGATTCAGTCTGGTGTAGTAACTCATGTATTTCTTTGAGAAAGTCAACACAATACGTCTGTAATCGCTGACCGTACCGTGGTTTGCATCCTGGAAGCATGGAGAGCTACAACACTCGGTGGGTACGCAGCGTGCTCCTTTAGCGAATGCAGTGCTCCTGTGCTTCCAAAGGGACCTGCTGGGGTCACGTGCAGACCACCGGGAACAGTACTGTCATTGCTCTTAGTGATTTATTCTGCTCCTGATTTAAGCAGGATTATGAATTGAGGTTAAATTGTACATCTCCTTAATCCCTGTCGTGGGTAGTTTCAGGGCAGATATGTGTGTGTCAGGAATTGTTACCAGAGTCCCTGTCTAGCACGGATGAGAGCAGAGAGGGCTGTGCTGCACGACCTGCTCCAAAGACAAATTGAAAAGTGTTGAGTGGGCTTGTTCCCTGGGATGCCCTGGGTAATCCCATGGCACAGTTTTTCCTGCCAGGCCAGCATGTCTTTGGTAGGCTGTCCTAAAGCATTACAAGCAAAAGCCAGGGAGTTGTGCCATTTTTCAGTGTTTCTGCCCCAAGTTTAAGCAGGATTTGAAGCAAATGCCTATTAATAAGAAAAAAATTTGTAATCCCTATATTATAATTCTTTAAATGTACAATTAATAAATAATATATATATGTATATGTGTATAAATCTGTATGTATGTTTACATCTATATATGCATCCACACACATACAAATGTGCGTACGTGTTGCTGCTGTTACAGTCACTCTGATTCCAGTTATGATACCTACTGCGGGTCATGGTCTGGCTGCCAGGAGCTGGTGTGACTCCGACAAGACCCTGGCTGGCAGAAGCCAGAGTGTGACTGGGGCAGATGATTTCCCGGGCCAGGGCAGCATGAGGTGGCACTGGACCATAGCAAAAGAGGCTATGACATAATCATCTATTATCTTGCTCCTCGTGTATAAGTGTTGAAACGTGACATAGAATGTGCTTTGAAAGTTTTTTGTGTTTGTTAAAACAGTGGTATGCAGGGTCTTATGCATTAAGCACGACAATCTGATTTTCAAATAGATGCTGTCCTGGATTTATAAGTCCCAGTCATTCTTTCTCCCCACGCACACACGCAGAGAACAGTTTTGGAGTAAGGTAGACCCTACCGACTTATGTTTTATCTTTTTTTTTTTCTTTTTTATTCTTGTTATATGGCTGATTCCTGTGTAAAATAGGTGTACTGAGTGAATATGATGCTGAATATTCCCCAGGTAATCTAGAGAGAGTGTGTATTTACTAAGCCATGAAACTATAACTTCCCTGAGCAACGTTTGCATTGGAGTGCATTACTTCCAGGAGAAAAAGGACTGATAACATAGATTTCCACACCTCCTGGGAGTTCATTTAATGACCTGTCTTTCTACAAGCTAAGAGCTGTTTGTCTTGTGTCCATGTATGATTTTAAATGAAAAAGCATACTCTATACTCTACTCCAGCCGTATAAACAGAAACACAGACATAAATCTTTATTGAGCTACAGTGAGCTGTTCAGTACAAAATTGAACTCCAGCCAACTCCACCTCTCAACACTGTCTTAAAAACAGCTCAGATCCAGTTTTATGTTTCCCTCTTAGACTTGTGTTGGGATTACACAGGCCTAAAAACAAAAGGAAGGGAAAAAAATCACCTTGAGGTTAGGGCTTTCAGTTAGCTAATAAAAAAGAAGGCAGCACCTAGGCAGGGGAAAAACATCCACTGGAGTCTCCTGCTGGAGAAAACAAAAAATAGTTGGGAGTAGGAGAATTTGAGTGCTCAGTCTGAATAGGAAGCAAGTAAGGTACTGTGGATAGCAGGACAGGGAAAATACTGGATTCTCCAAGACCTGTATCTGAAAAGCTAATGCTGCTGCAGAAGAGAATACAGGAGTTACGAAATAAATCTCTGCTCAGAGTGGAAGTAGTCATGCACATTCCTTGCCTTGTGCCCATTTGGTACAGAACCTGCCCACCTTCTTGAATTCTCTGGGCCAGGCAGCACCTCCAGGATGAGAGAGATTTTTGGTGTGACAACTTCAGTCAATCAACTGTTCAGTAGACATGAATCAGAGTCATGGTAGACTCCCTTGCCAGGCTCACACCAACCATTTGATAAATTATAACGTGTTCTGGGAAGTTCTGGTGGCCTGGGCCACTGAGTATGCCGACTTGTTTTTTTTTTTTTTAAAAGATAACCTGGGTAGGATAAAACAGGACTCTTGGCCCAAAATTTGATCTAGAATGGTTTTACCAGTAGGAGCAAGATAGGAAGAAGGCCTTTTTTCTTTTTACTTTCAGTTTCTAATTAATACAAAAATAAAACTGCTAGTCATAAAGAGTGGCTACTGTTCTCATTTTTTCAGGCCAGAAAGAAAGAGAAGACACTAGTAAAAATGCTGGGAGAAAGCTAATTCTCAGGAGAGATGCAACAAACTTCAGGCTCATTTGCAAGATTGTCAACAACAGGCAGCTAAGTTTAGGTGTTCTAGTCACTGTCCCGACTTTCAAAATGAGTAAGCACCAGGTACTCGCACCGTGATCAGTAGTTTTTTAAAATTAAACCATGTTAATGATGGAGTTTGAGTCTCACACTAGGGCTTCCATATAAAATCAGGAAACAAAAACCTGCTCAAGAGATTCAGTTAAATGACTGCCTTCTTGAGGGTAATTATCCTAAACAATTTTCCAAGTCATCTGAAACTACATTGTAATTATTTATGGTAATTCCAAGACATTTTGTAAACTCTTGCTTATCATCAAAAGGAAATGAACTTGTTACTGGATGAGGGGCTCCGTAAGAAAAGCTGTCAAAGCCAAGGACCTTCAAAGGAATTTTTAGGGAAGCAGAAGTTCAAAACCTGCTCAGGTTAGAGGCTGTACAAAAAGAAAGTTATTTTCCTGCACTCATTTCTCTATTTATATTTAGCATATTCTTGGCATCAATAATTAACAAAGATGTTATGAATGCAGGATTCCCCCTCTTGTTGGTATTCAGAATAGTTCACATTGCATTTGAAAATTTGATTTGCACATTGTCATGGTGCTCTCTGCTAGACACAGGGCTACAGAACAGCTTTATTCTTTCAAATATCATTAAAGAGGACCTATCAAGATTGTAAATCTTATTAAACAGTTTAAATCTCCCAATTTCATAAACAAATGCTCTCATGTCCTTTTTCATTTTGGTGTAGAAGCTCCTTGCATACAATTGTTGATTGAAATCACTTTCCTCGGTAATCCCCAGGCAGCCTCGATACAACACATCCTTGATTTCTGACTACAAAGTCCAGAAGTCAGAAGTAACATAAGACAATTTTTTTCTTTCTAGTCCTTGTTTTAATTTCTAATTTGAAGTTAAGTGCTTCCAAAATTGCCAGACAACGCTGCTATTGCCTTTTTAATTGCCTAATGTGAAAAATGTTAGTCAAGTGTCTTGGTAACTGAAGAAATACTTCAATTTATTGATTAATAAAAGCCTTCTGTAATTTAGTTTCATGTACCATTCTGGCTTTCGGTCACTCAAGGAAAATGTCCTTTGACATGGCCTCTTTTACAGTCCTTGATTATTTGAACAGTTATTTACCTGCATTTTGGATCTATTTATGTACAAATAAATGCTTTAACAACAACAACAACAACAAAAAAAAAACCCAAACCAAAACCCTTGCATGACCAATATGCACAAATTCAATGGATCTTCTGCATGACTTGAGCTGTATAATTGCACATTTAGTTCTAAAAATGGACAACTTCCACAAGGGAACACTAGCCTGCAGCCACAGTTGAAAGTGCATGTTTCTGTGAAATATTCAAATGCGATCCTGAGTTTCCAGAGTGAAAATGAAGATTTACATATCTGATAAGATCTGGAATTGCTATATGTCTTGGAGCAGACATAGATGTCATATGGGTCACTGGAAAGTACACAGATTGTAGCAATAAAATGGATGTAGTTCAGCAGAAACTATCACTGAAAGAGTAACACAAATGAAGACTGTCATTAGAAATCATCTGCTTTATACCTGTTTAAGTTACAAATGAGAAATGCTCAAAATGTTGAGAGTTTCCATTTGGACAAGCTTTTGGAAAGGAGGCTCCTTATCAAATTTTTCTTGCTCTGAAAGCGAGGGTGATTTTCTCAAAAAAAAATAATCTGATATTCTTAGACTAGGGTCTGGATGGAAAAGAATGATCTACTTCACCTGAAGTCTGCAATAGTTTGATATTTCACCTAGTTGAAACAGCATATTTTAAAAATGATAATTTATATTTACCCATCACTTTTGATTCACAGATGCTAACAAATCTCACAAAAATAGGAAAATGGTTTTACGTGGACGGGTTAACTGAAACCCAGGAAGTTAATGTCCTAATTTTTCAAGGTTTTAGGTAACTGTAACTTCCAGTGAAATAATTTTAATTCCCATTCTGATAGTTTTCCTAACAAACCTTCAGTAAGTAACTTATCTACTTGGTAGAATCAACAAAAGGAGGTGAGCAACATACAACAGACTTTTTGGAAAGAGTCTGCCTAGGGTATGTGAGAGGATTTACTTCCCGTCATGGCTCAGTGTCGATGACCAGCAATGGGACAGTGGTTGAGATCTATAAGATACCACATTTTCTTTCCTCCTTTCATATAAGACTAGAAACATCCCCTTTATCCTCAGAGCTGGATGTTTTCATCTCTCAGGCTCAGCCCTGAGGCAATGAGTTACTTCTATGCAACAACGGCATTCATGGCTCCTCCTTGCCCCAGTACAGGAAGATTATTTTGAAGTGATTATATATTATTAATGGTATGTGATGTGCACTTTGAAAATGTCTGTTCTAAAGGACTCTCATTCTAGGCTAATCAGATACCAATTAAGCTAATTGCAAGAAAATGTATGTGGAGGGGCAAAGAAGATAAATATTGGTTAAAAAATCAAAGTATTAGGAACAAAACTGCCTAAGGCATCATGATATATGAGAAGCGATTCTTTGTTATGAGTTTGGGTGATAACACAATTTGGAAACCATCATTTGTGAACATAAGTTCACATGTTTGCTAGTAAAATCCGTATGATTAGAACTCACTATTTGACAGTGGGGTCCAAATTCCCCACTAGCTGGAACATACATTCCTGAGTGTGCATGGATTAGCTGTCAAAGTGCTCTTGCTGGCGGCATGCGTATGATCTGGGGATCTGTGGCAAACACCAACATAAACAAAGAGCATGGCCAGAAAAACCTGCTTGTGAGCATCGTGTGAAATGTTTATGATTAGACCATCCTGAACCTTCAGACACTCAAACCTCTGTGCCAGTGAATGTTGGAATTTCTTTCAAAAATTATAAATTATAAATATCAATTCCCTGAATGATAAGCATCACATCTTCCATGGGAAATCCACAGTAATCCTCATCTTAATGCTTATGTAGGAACTCCTTGGAACTAAGTATTGGTGGTTGCTCTGATTATGAAATGATTACTTGAGATATATATGAGTATAATAAAATCATACCTAATGCTCATAAATCTGTAACTGATTATGAGCTAAGTCATAAGAGAAAAATATAAATATTGATCATGCTTGGGAAGTAGTTGGCAAGGTTTTGCTTTTCTATCCCTAAACCTAAAACCTCAAAGTCAGGAAAGAAAATCTTGTACTGAGTTAAAAAGAAACACATGGGGTAGGAGAGGAGTATTTCAATCCAGAAGAGGGATAATTCCAAATGGAAAAAAAAAAAAGAAAGGAAAAAAAAAAAAGTAGAACTAGTAGAAAGCTTACAACAGAAGCAAAAGAACTAGCAAAAAAAGTCTATGGTCATTAGGGAATGGTAATATATTAAGGTTAAAGGAACAAAGCAATTATATACAATTACTAGATGAAAAGGTAACATCCTTACTCCGGAGGGGTGGTGGGGGAGCAGACGTGTAAAATAATTATTTCTATTATGTAATTAGGAAAGAGGTAGATGATTATTCATGGGATAGATTCATGAAACATTTTACATTCTTGTGGTTATTCAGGGGCATTTTAAAACAGCATTTCCTACACCAACAGGTGCAGATATTTTCCCCAAGTGTTTTAGGAGATGTGTGTCATGAGCGTGTTGGACCGTTAACATTTATTTTTAATAAGTCTTGGAAAACTGTGAAAGTTCCAGAGACCTCGGGGAAAAAAAAAAAAAAAGTCTTATTTTGTCCCGTTGTTTAAAAGGTTAAATGGGATAAGTCAAGTAATTATAGGTGTTGTTGACCTGACTTCAGACATGGGAGAAATAGTGGGATGATCTATATAACTCTAGAGCAATATGAAACAGTGATGGTGTAAATAATATTGCTTAACAGAAGTTCAGAGAAATAAGTTTTTTTCAGATCAGCTTATTTGCAAGATTGTATTAATAATAGTGTTAATCTATTTTATAATGCTTTCTGCTTAGAATGGTGCAAAAGTTTAAAAAATATGATGTGGCACATATTAAATTAATTAGAAGAGGTAGGTGCTAAAATGGAAGTGTAACCAGGGAGTCATCACAATGCTTGTTTCTAAGATGAGCCACTGAACATCTGAACCTTAGAGTCCCACTTCATATCTCATCAAAACCTATATGAGATATCATGGTGTAGCAAGTATCAGTGCATTCTGAATCCAAAAGAGGAGAAAGATGTTGCTAAATTTCAGAGACGAGAAAGGACAAGTTTGTTCAATATCGGATGGAAATAAATCAGGATGTTCATCAACTACGAGTCTCTTTATGTGCCCTCTGGAGAGAGGCTTCCATGAACCTTTAGAGACTGTTTCAAAGTACATCAACAAATTGGCCAGCACATGCTTCCATCATCCTTCTTACCTCTAGCAGTCCTCATCAGCAGAGAAGCTAATTCTGAACTGTGTCAAGGTCCTGCAAATATCACAACCATAAGGCAATTACTTTTAGTTGGCAGTTCTTAGAACAACTTTGTATGCCCTGCTGCAATGCTTAAAAAAAGAAAATAAAGATAAAAGAATTATTATGTTGGCCAGGAGTTGGCACCTGATTTTTTTTTAATTTCAGATATCTCAGCAGAACAGCTTTTAAATCTCATTTAAACTGGATAATTTGTAAGAGAGATTTTGTGTAAAATAAATAAAGCCCTAACTTTCCACAGAATAGTTCCTTGTGGCAACCATGGTGAAGATGACCATGCACCCTATGGAAGGTACTTCTTACATTTTCCTGGGTTGATTTATAGAAAGCTGAAGAACTTCACAAAGTGTTTAGATCATAGTGATAAAATTATGTAAGTATGAGCTGAACTACTTTCTTTCCTTCTTTCCTCCAAATGATGGGGTGCAGTTTAGAAGACTGCAGAGCCTAGAACATCTTTCTGTACTAGCTCTGGCATCCAAAATACCTTTGAGAGAAAATTTGAACTTGAATATACTATGCTATGTTAAAAAACAAACAAACAAAAAACAAAAACCAGAAATTATTTCATGCATAGTAAGCCTTGCCAAGCTTCACAGATATTCTAGTCCTTTCTGTTCCATCTAGACATGTAGTATTTTGGATTAGGTTTAGTTTATAGTATTCTTACAGATTCCTTAGTTACTAAACCATAGGAAGAATGTTGAAGTCCTATGCTTCCTATATTATAGTTTTTGTTGGTAGTTTCCTTGTTTGTTGGCTACGGGAAATCTGCAAATGTATTCAAGATGGAGAAATATACAGTAAAAGATGCATTGTGTCCTGTCACATGAAGACACTATAGTCTTTAATCTTAAATAAAATCCATTCAGACTTAAATTAAGAGTTTTCCTCTTGGTGTTTGAGGAACCTAACACAACCAAACCACTCTTGAGGCAATATCTGCATTTGGCTTTCATTTGGTGAAAAATAACTTGGGTCTAAACATAAAGAAACATATTTGGATATAGGTTATTAATGTCATTTTTATCTTGGCATGATGGAGTTTCTCAAATACAAACAGATTGCTTCCTTAGCGTGTTTGCCTTAAAATGCCTGCCTCACTTTACAGTTTAGAAATTCCAAGGACAGAAGAGCTCATTTTCCAGCTGACTGCAGCTTCCAGTGTAGCTATGGCAGAGAACTTTCTGATCCTTTTTAAAAATATTTAATTTATACCTTCTATCCATCCATGCATAATGATAGCATTTTTGATGTGTCTTTTATAAAACATACTTGTAGCAAACCCTGCATTCACAGTTGTTTATGAGCACCTTGAATTCTCTGTGGAACAATTGCCTAGGACACCGGTACCTAGAGGTCACTTAACCGTTCCTGTTCATTCTTTCCTGGGTTTATTCTGCAGTTCATTTTAAGAATTGTGGTTTTGTGCAAGGTGGTTTGTTTTGGTTTTTTTTTCAACCAAGAATTAGCTCTATTTTTTCTCTGAAGGAACAAATGTGAAATACCTTCAAGATGCCCTTACAAAAAAAGGAAAATGCAGATGAGCATTAGAACAAATAAATCTCCCCAAGAGCGGCCAGATCTCCCCGCACACAGCCACACCCCACCTAGCTGTCCGGCTCTGCTCGTTACTGATGCTCCAGCCACACAGAGCATGCACACAGTGGCCAGTGCTAATCAAGCCACAGCTCCAGGGTAAGGAGCATAAGGTCATTGTGTAACATCATTTCAGTGTTTATTCTCCAAAGAGGTTTTTTCCTCATATTGCTTTGCCCGAATTTAATAGTGATTATGAGCTTTTTCACTTGGCAAAAGACTTTTTTTTTTTTTTTTTTTTTTACTATTTGTTGCCCAAGGGATGTAGCTATGTCTGTCAGGCTGCAGGGGCATGGTCTTCAGGAGGTCACCTGCCCTAGTTTATCCAAAATTGAGTTGCAGCTACACTGAAGACACTTATATGGATCTTAGTGTCACCAGCTTTGCAACCAGAATAGGTAAAGATAGCCTACATTGAAGCCCAAACCTCCTTGTTTCTGACACACTGGAAGTTGACCCTGTGTGGGTTACAATCCAACATCACCATAACACTCCGGGTATGGCGTTAGACTCTGCGTGCAAGCTCTGAGAGCATCACTGAGGTCGCCGTGTAGCATGTGCTACATTTCTACAGCTGCCAACCATGTGCTCGTGAGAAAAGCATTGCCTTCTGGCGTGTCCTTACACTACAGGATACGTGCGTTTTCCTACCCTACTGAAGTCAGCCACAAGAAATCCCTTGCATTTAACTAGATCAGGATTTCATGTCTTGCATATTTTTAATTTTTGGATGCAAGATATGTAAGTATTCTTTAGTCATTTTGTCTTGCCCGTAATACGTGCCATTAGGGCTAGGGACACATCAATTCTGTTTTATTACACATATTAGGTATGTCTGCAGGCTACATGTCTCTGGCAGTTGCAGGTAATGGTATTGCCCACTTAAGGTCCAAATTTGGATTTATAAAATTATGTTGTTCTTTGCTCTGGATTTTTAAAACTTCTCAGGAAGGATTTGGTGTAAAATAGAGGATTAGACAAAAAATAACATACTTAGTCTCAAAGCAGGAAAACGCAATTTATGCCACTGAGCTAGTTAGCTCATCAAATTGAAGATGCTGAATTTATGTGACATAGGAGTTCTTGTTGCTGTAACACATTTAAAAGATTATGTTGAAATGGAACAAGATACTTTTAAAAAAATTAGGTTAAACAAGATTTTCAAATGTATGTACATTCGGGGCATGTGGGACTAACTAACAAACAAAAAAAATTTATTCAACTACATTTCATCCACAGACAATTAAAATTTTTCTAGAAAATATGAAAACACTTACACATTTGACTATGTTCTTTTTAGGATTAATGTTCCTGGGCAAATTTTGTGCTGGCTAGTATTGCTTGTAAAGCCATTACAGGTTGTAGGATTTTGTAGGATTGTGCAGTCCCAAATTTGGTTTGCTATAAGCAAGATTCATCAATTTAATACTGATGTACTACAAATCATACATTAGTTATTCTCATACTGTTCTAATTGTTTTTCTTAAAGGCAGATAATTCCCACTCTACCAAGGTTCATAAATCAGGTTGACTGTACTATCTCTTGTGCTATAGTTTACTGTCAGTTTAGTACAGGTATGTTCTTTGGTTTTGCATGTTTCAGTATAACGTGGTCAAAAGATTATGCCAAGTCTTACTTGTAAAACAAAAGAATGCGCAGAATGGATTTGGTGGCTATGCATTCAGCAAGTTCCTGTGGATGAGCTGCATGGGATGCTCTGCTGGTACTGTCTGCAGATTCTGCATTTTCAGAAGTTGTGTCCTCGACTGTACGGTAAATCTCACATTAAGCAAAACAGAAAAGGAGCATGCAATAGAAATTCAGATAGGAAAATTCACTTGTCATGTTTGATCATGGTAAACAAATCCACTGTATAAGTTTTTTTTTTCAGTATTTTTGCAGTGATTGGGACTGTTTGGAAAAGAGATTAAGTTTACGTCAATGTCTAGTCAAAAATCCATGTTTTAATATGGACTGTTATCCTGCCAAACTCCAACACCAAAAGTGTTCTGCTGATGTCACTGGAAAAACCTTGCTAATATACATCTTTTATAATCTGCAGAACTGGCTCTGCCAGCACAGGCACATGTGCCAGAAGCCCCGGCCGGACTAATTGTGCAGATGCAGTAGAGGTCTGCACAGGTGTAGGACGGCTGGAGCAAGGATTTTCTGACTTCCAGCAGCCCAGACCATAAGATTTCCAGAAACTAAATAGGCCTCAGATTAGGAGTAGAACAGTGATTGTAATGATCAGTTTATGATGTATGTGTATCCAAAGCAGGTTTGGAACAGATGGCTGCTGATGCTACAAATACAGGAAGAATTTGTGGGGTTTTTTTTTAACGAAGGAATATACTTGGACCTAATTTAGAACAGGTTATTGAAGTTAGTTTGAAATCAGCTTGTTAAGAAATTAAAATTAAAATAAATTATGAATTCTACCAAGAAGCTGTTAGGTCTCATGGGTAAAAATACGATTTTTGGAAGTTCCTTAGACTGTCCTTAAAGTAATGTTTCCATATTACACTTCAGTTCTACCCCACTGGTACTTAAATGGGCAGTCACATAGATATTATTGTAGAAATTGTTGAAGTTCTAGTGAAGGCACCGAGATAGAATAAAAGCAAATTATTCTCCCTCTTAGTGCTTCCCTCTGTAGTTTTTATATGACCACACCATAACATTAAACATCTCCCATATGGAGAACGAGAGATCCAAGCTGTCTTTCAGATGACCAGATTACTTAAATTTTGGACCTATGGGATAAGCATCAACTAGCTCTACAGGAGGAAGTCATTCATGTCTCATTTTAACTTCTGTTACCACAGTGTCCATTTCAGGCATGCTCAAAATTCCAAGTAACAAAGATTCAGGTATGCAGAACATGATAATCACAAAACCAGCCAAAATGAAATGGAATTGCAAGATATTATGCCTGTCCACAATCTTCTCATATCCAGGCACCAATAGCCTCTCTGAAAGTAAAACCCTACTTAGATTAAAAAAACACTTGGAGTCTTGCTTGTCTTCTTCTTCTCTTCTTCTTCTTCCCTTCTTCTCCTTCTTCTTCTTCTCTTCTTCTTTTCTTCATTGAAAGACAGTCTTGAGTATTCTTCTGAAATGCAGAGTGCTTATAACCTGCCTCTACTGTGAATGCTGTCAAATATTTATGCTTGCTTCCTTCCAATGTTTATTCAGAATGCATTTTCGTACAGCTGGGAAGGTTGTTAGGAGCTGATGACTGGGACTGCAGAATGACAGATATAAGTCTTAAAGGAGAAGAAATGAAAACTTTCCATGCAGAAGATGCAGATGTTGATGTAGCCTGTGATGTGCAGTGTGAATTAGTGATGAGTAAAGCAGCAGCCATGCAAGATGAAAGACTAAATCATAGTGAAGAGGATTCCTCAGTAAATGAATCCCTTGGAAGGAAAGCACCACTTAGCAGCCCAGATTTAACCAAATTGAAACACAGACACAGAAAGAATTAAATTATTGACTAAGTAGCTTATTAAGACATTGGGTGGAAGAAGGGGGGACCTTTTGAAAGTACAGTGCTAACTTTTTAATGATTTTCTCATCGGATTGAGTACTTCAGTGACAGCTATAGTCAGGTGTCTTTTTCATGTAAATTGTTCTGATCAGTTCTAACGGACTAAAATAATTTTAATTAGCAAATAGATAAATAGTGTAGATTAAGATAGTTAAAGGCGCGCTGCAAAATAATTTTCTTTAGAAAATGTCATTCTCATTTTCTTTAGAAAAGATAAGTCTTCATTCTCAGCAATTATAATGCATAATTCACAGTACTTCATATTTTAAAATAGTTGTGCAAATATTACGTAACCTCACAGCATCCCTGAGAGCCAGATAATGTTGTCTTTCACATTTTATGGATGGAGAGATCAAGACTTAAACAGTGAGTGCTCTCTATACACTAACCCAGCATTCCTTAGCCACGTTATTTCAGCTATTTTATGTCAGTCAAATAGATACTAGTCTGCATGCCATCCACTTTCATGCAAGTACAGAAGGAAGTCCATGATCTTATTTCTTCTTCAAAGTGCTAAAAGAACTTCTCTAATCTACTTATCATATATACTGGACAGGAGTTTTCAGACTGGCTCAGTGATATAGAAAAATAAGATATCAATGTATTTTATCT
>NW_010130010.1:0-40625 GCF_000699245.1 Pterocles gutturalis
GTTACTCAGTTACGCAGACAGAGCTTCTGACAAAAATTTGTGTGCATCCACCAGTATTCACCTTCTCCTTTTTTCTTGTCTTTATCTCTGTGCGCATGCATCTTCCCATCTCTGAAACCTCATTCTAGTTCCTCTCCCTTGTCTTTTGTGTGGAAGTTTGTTCTTTCTCCTTTCCCCCACTCCAGCTCGGCAGACCTGACGCTGCTCTTTGCGTCGTTATTCCCTCCTGTGCAGAGGACTTAAAACTTTTCTCTCTGTTCCTCATATTCCCCTTCCCAACCTAAGCAAAAAATTGGTATTGGTGTTCCTGAAGGAATGGCACAGGAGGAGTACCAGTATGGATTGGTCTGGCTGCTTTAGCTTGCTCCTTGCTGGCCCAAGTGTCAGCAGTGGTGCTCGTTGCCCAAGCCCCAGCTGCAGCAGCACTTCTGCTGGTGGAGGTGCCATGGTGGGATGCTGAACTGGGGCTAAGAGGGGAGAAAAGATCACCATTAAGTTCTCTCTTCCACCGTCTTGATATGTTTCTTTCAGAAGGGTTCACGAGTTTTATTTTTGTTACTTGCGGCTTTTTTTTTATCAACTTATTCTTTTCATGAGTTTTGAAATACCTGCCAGGGCAGTTGAAGAGCCTTTATATTACCTTCCTTTCCTGGCACTTCAGCGCTTTCTATAATGTAGGACTGTACAATGTGTAGAGAAATATAAAAGCCTTTTTCTTAAAGCATTCAATGAACAAAAGTGGCAGCATCCAGTTCAGTTCTTCTGCTACACTCAAGCCTGGTGATGTTATTTTAAAATGAAATGCCGTCACCAGGCTTTGAGTTTAGGATGTGTCTAAGTCTGTGAAGAAATACATGTTTGAAATTATTCAGAAGAATGTAACTTTCTATTTGTATGTTAGTCCCCAAGTGGTGCTGCAGAGTTACTGTGCTGAACTAACATTTCTTCCTCTTATTTGAGCAGGTCAAAACATGGTTGTCGGGAAAATAGGATGGCTGCCAAGACGTCTGGCTGTGATGGGTACCATATTGCATTATTCTTTGAGTGGTGGAATACAGCTTGGGATTCTTCAGGAGTGGTTAATGGGGTACAAACCGTTCCGTACATCTGCTGAACGTCTTAAGCGTTTGGATTTGTACATAAGTTCATGGGCTCCTGGAAGAAGTGGAAGATTGTCTTGTAGAAACTTGAGGATAATATGGAAAATGCTACTGAGACCCATTTGGATTATATTGCTACCTGACATCCAAGTCCTGCAGCTGATGACAGGTATGCTTCTCCCCTGTTGCAAAAATACTGTGTGTCGTACATCAAAATACTAAGTGCATTGTCTTTGTTTTCAATAAATTTGCTTTGTAATCTTTTATTTTTTTTTCTTTGCCTTGCTGCTGATGCCTACCAATAGTTTTGAGTGGTGTAATCTGGCAGAAATGCGTACTAATGGTTTGGCAATGTTTATGTCTTAAATGTAGAAAGAAAAACTGAACGTGAAAGTACTTTTCTTTCCAGAGGTAACTAATAGTTTCAAGATAATAACTTCCTTTTGGTCTGGGAGTGCTTAGAAGCTCTAGAAAATAGGACTAGTTAACTTTTACAAAAAATAAGTTAAAAGCAATTTAAAGAAAGCATTTTCCACAATTCTGGTCTTCCAAATAGCCAACTTTGTTTGAAGACATGTTACTATTTTGAATTGAACTCAAGAAAACAACCTTCTATTATTTAACCTCCCTTCTGCCAAATAGTAACAAATCTTATGGCTGGCTTGCGTCGGGGAGTGAGCACGTAGAAGTACTTCTATTAAAAATTCAAGGAATTCTTTTGTTTCATATGTTTCTAAAGTTTTGATTTAAGGCATTTTGTGGAGCATCTTTGCATCCTGAATGTCCTAGTCCTGCGAAAGTCGATTGAATGCAGATAATGCTCGGTTTTCTTGTTAATGCGTGAGATAACGGACGTACAAAAATGAAATGAAAACTCGTGGAGAAAACTGTTAAAGAGTTATTAATGAAGAACAAATTATTCTTGAATCTAGATTAAGTGTTAATCCACTGGCGAGGAAATCACTGAGCCCCTAGTGAACTATGAAGATTTCAAAGCAAATTTTAAAACTGTTTAAAATCTGGTCCTTGTATACCTGTTTTGTGTACTTCTTATGGCTGAAAAAGAATGACATGAAAATAGTTGGTTTTGCTGCGTATTTCAGCTCATCTGATTGTTTCCAGCCGATACCATATGTAGGGCAGACAAGTATTCATGATCTAAAGAAAAGTGCGGAGCTGGCTGGCCTACTTTAGAGCAAAATAGAAATCTGAACAAATAATCACATGTTATCCTTTCCAGTTGTAAACAGAGATAGGAGAAGCAATACAGTCCTAATTTCCTGCTTCCAACTGGGTTTTAATAAAGACCTACTCTTCATTTTCTTGATTATTGAGGATAAAGTTTTTGTTACATATTAAATTCAATTAAGGTACATTTAAATTTTCATTCTTAATATTGTTTTAGCATTTATACCATATTGGAACTTTGCACGACTTACATCAAGTCTTTATTTTGAAGCTTGTAAAAGGAAAGTCTTAGGCTGTTTGTGGAAAGAGGAAAAAAAGAATAATAAATGGATTGTGCTGGATAAAAATATTTAGAGCTGCTATCTAATGTCATCTTGTAAAAGAAGCCTAGTCATTACATTTCTGTATTTAAAGGAGACTAAAACTGCAATCTGGTTTTGTTTCTGTGCAGATTTGCTGCTTGTTCAGTTTTTTCTCGGGCACTTGTGGCTCTTTAGGAAAACTAAACTGGATGGAAAAGATACACTTCCTTTATTTGCATGAGAACCTTTCATTTTCATCAGCACTGAAAACTGAAGTGAATTTTTATTTACAGTTAATGTAAATAGAGGCAACTCCTCATTGTAGCTTACTTTGAGAGTTTGTGTAGATTGAATTTCATCATTGTCCTAGGATTCAGGATATGTTATGGAAATTATTAGAAATATTTTTGCTTGTTTATGCCTGGAACATTTCAAACAATAGCTTTGGTGACAAAACTGTTAAGGTTTAAAGAGGGGGGAACGCAATATGTCTGTCTTCAAATTTCCTTGGACTATTTCCAATAAAACAAAAAGACGTATTCTCATAGTTGGAGAGAAGATCTGCAGAGAGGGGTAAAGTAGGGCCAGCTAGGAAACATGTAGTGCAGTGGTTCCCAGCGGGTAGGTGTGCTGCGTGGGAGGCGAGACCCTTGTAGAGCTTGTACAGAGACAAGGAAAATGCTTTTTTTCAGGCCCTGGATGGAGCATCCCTTAGCTTTCTCCTGGGAGCAGTCCCAGCAAAAGGGGCAGGAGCAGCAGGCAAGGCAGGGGATGGATGGACGGATGGACGGAGGCTGAGTGTGATGGGGAAGGAGCAGCACCTGGACCCTAGGAGGGGTAATGGGGAACACCTGCCTCAACTGGGGTGGGGGCTGGCTGCTGGGAGCTTGGGAGCTGCTGCTTGAGAGGAGGGTTTCAGGTATGTGAGCTCTCTGTGGTTCTATAAAATGGTGTGAAAAGGATTGTTCCTGTCGTTTGTGCTTGGTTATGGTTGGGGCATTGCTGGTGGCTGTCCTGCAAGGCAATGGAAGTCCTTGGAGGTGTCCTGGGCAGTTTGGGCTTGAGGGTGAGCTCTGAACCTCCCCCTTAGAAGCCTACCCTGGGATGTGTGGTTGGTAAGCTGGTAGCAGAACTTAGACCTGAACCGTATGAATGCAAAATCAGGCAGTCTGAGCAGCGGTTCCTCCTTTGAAGTGTGCTCTCAGTTGAGAAAGTCTTCTAGCCAGTGTACTTTGTTGCATGGACAGTGTCTTGCTCCACGTACCTGAGGAGAGAGTAACCCTGGGGATGTCTCAGGCCAGCAGAGCAGAAGCGCAGAGGAGATTTAATAGGTGGTAAGATGGGATTTTACAGTGTGGTGTTGGGTAGGTGAATTGCAGTGTTGAATTTGTGCATTGTGAGAAAAGGGCAGGTTTTGTAACTTCTGGGGGTTTTTTAGCTAGTGCATGGGGGAGGTGGTGTATGGAATAGCTTCCTACCAATGAACATCTAGGCAGGTGGAAAGGAAAATGTGATAAAGACTTTATTTTATTTCTTTGATTGCTTCTTCCCTTTAGTGAAGTTTTTTGGGGGGGAATGAGCTCCAGAATTACCAGGTGAGGTGAAGCAGAAGCTGTAGGACCGGGCGTATTTATTGAATGGAGCTGGCTTTGTAGCTTTGGTTCCATAGAAAATGATATTGATAACAGAGTTGGTTTTTTACTCTATTTTGCTCAATGCTGGTTGAATCTTATCCTTAATCATATGGCTTCTTATAGTAGAAATCATAATTCCAAATGTGACATTTTCTTTTATTTCTCTGCTTTCACTTGTGTGTCACCTTATCAGGTAACTTGAAGTACAGTTCTCCTACAGAATCAGTACAAGCCTTGGAGTATGGTTTGGAGGGTGGTGTGTAATAATCATTTTATTACAGTTATGATTGAGAAATACTTGCATGAAAACTTATAAAGAAAAGGAAGCTTCCAACATGGGAGCTGCTTTCTGTAAAGTGCTGTCAGGGCAGAAGCATATGGTGTCTGGAATGGAGTTTTCTTTCTCTTGATTGGATTTATTTTATGTAGCAAGGAGCTTTCCGGCTCACTAATGGATTCTGGTTTGATTTTTTTTTTTTACTTTGTCATAACATGAAATTTGTCGCAAACTATTTACCATGCCTGAGGTAGGGTGCTATTGTGCTTGATGCTTTGACCTTTTCTTGATCAAAATGCATAGATGTGTTTGGGTTCAGTAGGGGGAAATGGATAAGCTCAGGGGGTTAAGAATATTTTAACGCAAAATTAAATGTGATCTTTGTGCAAGGACAGGGCCAGTATTTCCCCTGAAAGGTTATAAAACCACTGCAACCATGGATTCTATATTTATAACTATGAATATTGTAGATTAGTGAGAACATATAGTGTTTAATTATGTAGAAACAAGGGGAAAATGCTCATACCTAATCTGAATGTGTACACTCCAAAAATAGCAAAGTTATTAGTTTTTATACCTAAAACCAAGCTATGTGTCTACTTAAGAACCATGAACTTTTGCCCAGGGCTCCTTGCAGTCATGCGTGGGCATGGGGAGAAAGGCACCCAGTTGTCACAAAACTTAATAAGTGGGCAATGGGAGTGGGTATTCTGGGCTGATAAGGATGGAAGCGGTTGTGAGGCATCTTGAAAACGACGGCTAGTCGCTAGTGATTGATGTGAAAGGGGAAGGAGAGGTGGATTTTGTGGGAATGGATGGGAAGCTGTTTGTCATAAATTATGTGTTGTCTGGAGGCCTGTGCCATGGAGCATTTCTAGTGGGAAAATGTAGTGAAATCTTTTAAGTGGCCGTAGCACAGGTTATAAGTATCTCAGGCATCAGTTGTAATCGCTGCTTTCTGGTGAATGATAAAATTGTTTCTGTTTAATGCTTCACAAGCAAACAACGTTAACTTTAGCTTTGCATGTTTTGAATTAAATTTCCTCAGAAGAATCTACAGTCTTTAGTTGAGGATACAAGTTAGCTTCTTCCATTTGGCTTTGCAATACTTTGCAAAGCAAAAATTCATTGCAGGAGGTGGTTCAGGAATTGCGTAAGTTGTTTTGAGATGGTCTCGGAGGTGAGACTTGGTGTGGCTGCTCCTTTAGTTATCTTTCAGAGTTTGCAAATGGGTTTTTGGTTGGTATGGGTGTCGCTCTGTGCATATGCTCTGAAAATAATGAAAGTCGGGATGGCTCTGGAATACCTAAGAAGGTACCCTAGATGATGCAGCAAACCCTGAGGTGTATCTAAGCAACCTGCTGCTTTTGTGCAGGCTGGTGTAGTGCCACCAGCATTAATTTAGGCCTGTAAGCTACTTTAGCTATACAGTGGTGCTGCTGGGCTTGATCGTTGAGTGTTGCTTTTCAGCTGAGCTTGCATATGATAATACGATGTGGCTTCAGCTCTGCTGGTGCTGGAGCTGATCGGAGCTGGTGGTAGCTCCAGGGGCTCTTCCCTGGTGTCCTTTGTGGGGGGTGAACATGGACTTGGTTGTGCTTTGTAGAGAGTGTGTTGTTTAACAGCTTTGGGCTTGAAGCGCTGGAAACTGCAAAAGTGTTGGAAGAGACACTCTTCCCCTTACAGAATGTGTGTAGCCTTCTTGGTAAAAAACAGATGATGAAAGGTGTGCTACCTCTGGGGCTTTAGTTTGCCATATTCAAGGTTTTATGATGCAATATTATTCATTCAAGCTCCTGGACTGGACCTGTGGCACATGTTCAGGCAGGGGTCCTTACTGAAAAACAGAGATTGGAAGAAAGAGTGGTTCTGGTTAGCAACTTCGTGGGTTTTTTTCGCCTTGCTTTTTTTTTGTTTATTGAAATTCATTACTTGCAAAAAAAGGAATGAAAGAAACCTAATTCAAAACCCAAAAGCTTGTTCTTTGTAGTGTAGATACCTTTTGGCTTCAGGATTTGTATACATTATTTTTATAGTATTAAATCTATGCATCATGTGGCTTTATCAGTTTAAAGCTTTCATTTGCATATGGTTAAAATCAGTGTCCTACCTAGATCATGGCTTGCTGTATCAGATTTGGATTAACTGCCATTTCTTCTTTTCAAGTAGTTTATTTTCCATGGTATGAACACCTGATATTTGAATATTATAATCCATCTTCAGAAGACTTTGCATGAGCACTTCTAGCCTAATTTAGTTGATGATTTGAATGCGTTGTGTAAAAAAATTTTTTAAATTGAGAGAAAAGTTGAGTGATTATTGCTTTTAAAGCATAAATGGGAGCACAGCTTGCAAAAACAAATTAGCTGACCCTGTAAAAATCCATATTGTCAAGTCACTCTGTATCCATCAGCTATTGGAGTTAGCTGGAGAGGGTTTGATGGATATCTCCTGCAGGAATTCTAGTGCTCCAGGCAGTGGAGGAAGTGGGCTATAGCCTGGTTCATGACAGCAGTTCACCTAGTAATAGGACTGAAAAGGAAGTTTTAAAGGCAACAAGAGCAGAAAGTTGCTCCCTCTCCCCGAAGAAATGAACAGATGTGGTGGGCTGACCCTGGCTGGAGGTCAGGTGCCCACCAAGCTGCTCTGTCACTCTGCCTCCTCAGCTGGACAGGGGAGAGAAAAATATAATGAAAGGCTTGTGGGTCAAGATAAGGAGAGGGAGAGATGACTCGCCAGTTACCATCACAGGCAAAATAGACTTGTCTGTATGAGGGCTGGCTGGCATTTGGTCTGTCAGACATGGGGGAAGCTTCTCGCAGGTTCTCACAGAAGCCAGCCCTGTAGCCTGCCCACTACCAAAACTTTGCCATGTGAACTCAATATAATGGACAATTTGCTTAATGTCTGTTGAGATTAGATGCATTCTATGTTCCAAAACCAGATACAAGATTAGTTAGATGCTAGTTTGTTTTAAATGTCTTATTTAAACTCATACTTAACCGCTTCCTTGCGTGCATTTTAGTGTATAGTAGCTTGAAACTAATACCTAAAATATTTTCATCAGCCGATTTGAGTTACCCCACGCACCTTTACTGTTTAGCCAGCAACGTTTGAGCTACTGGGTCTAAACGCAGTCATCTAGATCAATTTTCAGCAGAGCCAAATAATAGTTGCTATTGACTTTGGGGGTGATACAAACTGATGGAGTTTTTAGAAAAGCAAGTCAGACTCCGGAGCCTCTGTGTGTGTATACACAAGCATTACATGCTTATTTTTTAGATGTAAATATATATATATATACAGACATGTACATGTGCACACCATACAGTCCAAAACCAAAGGTGTGGGGTCTGAGGCAGCTTCATGGAGATTTTCTCAACATTTTTTTCCAACATTCCCAAAACTTTCTTCTATCATCTTGTGTCAGTGGTCTTCTATGCTGTGTTCCTGTTTTGGTTTTTGGCTGCTCGAAATACATTCCCTGTTCAAATTTACCAGTTTGTTTCTTAAAATACATCCTGCGTGGAAATTCTGGTCAGTCAAAAAGCTTATAATGGAAAAGAGTGTGTATTGAATTAGGAGTGGTCAGGTGTATACTGAAAGAATTCACTGTAATCAGCTGTAAAACACCTTATCTCAATCTCAGGCATACTGCTCCCTTCTCACCTGTCCCCCAGAAGGACACCACTGAAAAGCAGCAGGGCATATCTGAAGTGGACCTATACAAGCACGAAAAAAAAGAAGAAGTTTTTTCAACTGGTAATCAATCTGGCTTAACTTTTTAATGTGTGTATAATGTATATATGTATGTACACACCTATATATGTTGTTTTGACAGAATTCACTGCTTTAAATTACGCACAGTGTAATACTTGAAGTGGCTACAGGGGATTGGTTTTTTTTAATATTTTGTTTGAATAGCTTCAGTAAGAATTGCTGTGAGTGCCACCAAATCTGTGTGTTGAACGTTACTTGTTGTGGACCTCAGGCGGGGTATATGTATTAGTGGCTCTCTGTTTGAGACCAGTGAAAGGCTGTTTGCAAAGGAAGACCAGAACCATTCCTAGATTGATTTCTTGGCATTTGCAAATGCAAAGAAATCGATCTGCTGCTTTGACCTTGGATTGCGTGTTGCAGTTGAAACAGGTTTTTTTTGCCCAGAACCCTGTTGCAAGAGGCAGCAAGTTAAGGTCTGGCAGATCAGAGTGAGATTAGGACAGAAAAGAGCCAGAATAAGAACTCTTTTGCAGATTTGTGTGTTTGAGATTGTTGCCCAGGGTTATGCATCTTGAGCCTGTTCATAAAATGTTGGTATAGTCCCCTGAACATAGTTGGGCGCTCTGGTAATTGTAAGGCTGCATATTCTAGCCATAGAAAAATGTCTGTAACACTAATAAAAATAAGGATTTGCGGTCACACTGTAGTCTGGGAGATAGCATCTGAACATGAAGGGGAGGGGGGCTCTGGTTTCTGAATATATTCAGAAATGGGGTACTCAAGTGATGGTTGCTGAATTGAAGTAGTGTATATTTGTAAGCTTCTGGTTGCTTGGTGTGAGTAGTGCTGTGCAAACAGCCCAGGTATTGCTAGGAGCAATTTTGTCTATAACGTTTTCCCTTCTTGGTTTCTTTTTTACCATGGGTGGTGGTTTATGGCCACTATTTGTGTAAGAGGAGTACGGTGTCTTTTTTTTTTTCTTATTTTTGTATTCTGAATGCTTCCAGGCTGTAGAGAGCTATGAAGCAGACCCTGTTATTTCAGGTCAGCGCCTGGATTAACTTCTTGGAAGAAATTTGTTATGGATCATATACTGCCATCACCGCACAACACAGTAAGCGAAACAGGGTTCTGCTAGGTGAGATCAATTTCTCCTATGAAAAACAAGAAGAGAAGCTCTGTGGAGAGGTAGGGATTGAATGGAGTGTGATGACCACTTGCCAGCAAGATATTTGATAGCAGTTAGCTTTTGAGGGAGGTGCAGCCACTTGGCGTGTCCGGTGTCTCTATGAAGAGGACCAGGGGCACTCTTTGGAGGAACATTGGCCTATCTGCTGAACAGCTAATGTTGTCGTATGTGTTTTTAGTAAATGTTGACTTAATCCTCTTCTCGTCTTGATGCTCAAGGATGAGGAACAGAGACTGAGGAATGTTGCCATGAACAGTTGATGCCTGCTTTTGAGTGTAGGGCCATACTTAGTGTATAGCAGAGCTGGCAAAATCTATATGCATTGCTGGCTTCCTTTTTTTTGTTTTCCTAAGTGGGAAGGGGAACAAACAATTAATTATGCATAAGAGAATATTTAATTTGTCTTCTAATTTTTGTATAGTCCTTGTCCTGTCCTCATTCTCCTATTTTTGGATTTAGAATTCATCCACTAGCTGCATATGCCTTATTATTTTATGTTGAAATTGAAATAAGTAGAAATTTTATTTTTAAAAAATCAGCATAAGAATTCTGCATCAGTTAATATTAATTTTAAAATGAAATCTCTTACTTCAAGGGTCGAAGTCTTTTGTTAGGGGAAATTATCAGTGTAGTAGCTCTCTGTATCTTTAACTGAAATGGTCTTTAATTTATGCTTGATTCTTCTGCTAGGTTAATGTTAATTAAACATGTCACTTGTAAAAGATGTCGTAGTTGAGTCACTGTGTAGGTAACAAATCTTGCACTGGCTAGCAATGAAGAAATATTACCTCTATTAAAACCCACACTGAAACTGTGGAGTCAGTAAGGAATCATGACATTTTGCAGTCACCCAACTTAATGCATTTTAATGCCTTCAGTGGTGTGAGGTTTTTTCTGGAGGGGGGATAAGCAAGGGATGCAGAGCTTTCAGATGATGCAGTACGGGGTATCGTGTAGCCTATGCCGAGTGAGAAACCCTGTAGAAATACTGCCTCAGGCTGGAGTTAGGGCTGGGTACTGTAACACTGATTTAACCTTGAAAAAAAAAAAAAAATCTATCCAGTGTTGGGTTACCCAAAGAAAGCATACATAAGCAGTGCTAAAAAACCTCAAGTCTGCTTATATTCAGAGTCCAAGTAATTTAATATTAACAACACAGCTAAACATTTACAAGAATGTATGCTTGTAATTAGCTAAGGAATTTCATCCATCTCCGCCCTGAGAGGAGCATTAGAACTGGGCCTATAGTGGAAGGCAAATTTCAGTTGTGATTTTGGAGGGGCTAGTGTGACTCGATAATCTCCCCCCCCCAAATCCCCCAGCCTCTCAGAGGAGGTGATACTGTGATGCTGCCAACAGAGCTGTGAGCCTGTGCATCCTGCTCAGCTGTTATTCCAGGATGTTCCAGGATACAGGATGGGCAAGGCAAGTTAGTCTGATCAGACCTCTAGCCAAAAATGCTACCCACATTTATTCATTTTATTTATTTATTTAAACCATCAGCATCTGAATGGTCTTAAGCAATTTGAATAAGCATTTGGGAGTGCTGTCGCTTTCTGTGCTTGAGGAATGGAAGGTCTTAGGTCTTGAGAGTCCATGGAGTTTCCCTTGAACAGCACCGAGAGGCATGGTCAAGAGACAAGGACTTTGCATCAGAAATCTTAATCCCAAAATGGTTAAATGTCCTCCATTGGTAAAGGCTGTAAGCACTGAGATGGCAGAGGAGCAAGGCAGTCTCTCCAGTATGTGTCCGAGGATGTCTGAAATTTTGGAGGGCACCTACCAGTGCATCTCAGAAATCATAAACTAACCAAACGGATGCACTTGCTTGCAAATTGCGTGGTCATTGTCCTGTGAAGCAGCTAGCTGTAGCTTTGTGGCCAGGTACACCTGATGAGGCTGATCTGAGAGCAGAAAGGTTCCCGGTTTGTAATAAAATGCAAGTAAACAGCCAGCGTGCTCTATCATCTTGCATCTGAATGTTGGAAGAAACTAGGTTACCTCTTCCATGGGGATAAGGATCCTGCTAAAGGGAGTGTTTCAGAGCTGAGAAATGGCAGCTTTGCAGCAGGTAGAACATGTGGGAGTATTTAAGCTCCCTGGGGCTATTTTGTACTTCTGTACCCCAGTAGAAAGCAGAACTGGTGATGATTTGTTTAGTATGAAGATTCAATGAAGTTTTGTTCATAAAAATGTACCATTCTTTGACACCCTGCTGCACTGCTCATAGCACCGGTGCATTTGGTGAGGGTCTCAGCCTAGGTAGGCAAAGACGTAAGACAACTATCGCTTCAAAGTGGCTGCAGTCTTGCGTGTGTCAGACTCACCTTTTAATGAGATACTCGCTGTTGTGCGTGTAACTGTGAACATTAGGTTTGCCTTAACTGAAGGAGATATCTTTGTATGAACAGGTTGCTTCATGCGCTCTTTTTCTGAAATGGTTATTACTTTTAGCTTCCTTAGCCATTTGCTCATTCATTCATTTGCAATTATAAATTGCTAGCGAGACTCTTCTGGTTACTCTAAGAGTTGAAAAATGGTAGCAAATGAGGAACTTCTTTCTGAATTTGCTTCTCACCTTGGATTTGCATTAAGCTTTCAGACTTCCTTTAATTTTAACCATGAAAACTGAATATATTACAGTTATTTTTATTAACATCAAAAGGCTTCAAATTGTTCACATGTAGCTCTTAAAATTTGTAAAGCGGGAGTTTTAAGACTTTGAAATTCTTAACAGATGCTCAGCTATGTTCTCAGTGTTTGAGCTTAAAGCAAGAGAATTTAACTCAATTATAATAATGTAAACCTTTCTCCTTTGCTTTGCATAATTAAAAATGCTCATTTACATAGCACAGAAGTATAACATTCCAATAGATAAGCAGAAGAAAAAGGCAAAGACGCGTCCTTAATGCATGCAGAGTAGTAATGCACTTGCTGGTAATCTTACTGTGCTAATTATTAAGAACTTTAACTAGAAATCCATATGCATTTTCCTGAGAATATGGATTGTATTTAATGTGTGGTTGGTTTTTTTTTTTTTTTTTTTTAAATTGGATGCATCTCCTGTACCCAGTAAAGTACATTAGAACTGGAGCAGGAATATGGTAACGTTGATATCTTCTTTTACTTCTTGTTTTAATACATTTAATCAGTGGAACAGGTCTGGGGAAAAGATCCTGTATGTTTCTGCTTAACAACTGGTGTAGGAAAAATGATGCTGAAGAGGTGGTTGTTACTATCACTTCGAGTAATGCTGTGTATCAGATTCACCCGCTTGCTCTCGGAGTAGGATTTCTGTGGTGTTTTGAGGGCAATAGACCCGAGGTCTGCAAATAAACAGCTGCACTTCTTTCAGCTACTGCTGTTTGTCGTGTCTGTATCAGCCAAATGTCTCAGACTGAAATGAATCTTTGCTATGTTTCTGAAGAAATTTAGTGCAACTTTTGTTGGCTAGTTTAATGTCACACTTGGATCTTCTTGGAAGTGGGAGGGTCAGTGATGTTCCCCTATAATAAAATGAAGCACTTGTGATTCTTGTGTTCCTAAATTCTTAAATTATGTACTATGTTACAGATTACACCAACCGACATGCAATTAAATACAAGTGAAATAAGAGTTAATTGCATTTTTATGTAATGCCTTTTTGCCTGCTTACCTGGTGAAGCTTGATGGTATGTGGCTTGGTTTGGTTGAATGTCATATAGCAAAGAAGTTTGGAAGGGTTGTTTTTTTTTTTTTTTGCATTTGTTACATGCTTCAAATCTCAAATTCTAAGTGCCAATACATAGGATAGATATAAAAAAATCTGTTCATTAGAGTTAAGAAAGGATGGGTTTTTAGACAAAGTTTAGATTCCATTAAATGCTATTTTCAGCATAGGGCTTTTATGGCATATATCGGAACAAAAAATAAAGTGAAAATGCAAACAAAAGGGGGAGCACCTCTGTGTATGTATGTATGTGCATGCATGCATTGCAGGGCAAGGGAGAGGAGGGCAGGGGACCTTAAAGTTGGTTTATTTATCTTTGACCTTTTATTCACATTTCTTGCAGGTATCCTTAGTTAGCTTTGGGAAATTGTTGCAGTGGTACTTATCTTTCTGGGGTTTTCTGTCCATTGTCTGGGTTTCTTCCATTTTCAAACAGTTTTTTCTAGTGCACTATAGAAGTCTTCGTCATCCTTCTTGATTGGTTTGGTGGGGTTGAGGGTGAGAGAGCAGGTGAAAAAGAATGAGAATTTAATTTCCGATGTAGCAAAATTTCATGTCCTAAAGCTTCTTCTGATAGCCATCATTTTAATATGATGAGTGGGTGTTTGCTAAATAGAAATCCAAGAGTGTAGGTTATTTGCTAAAAGAACAAGAGAAGCTACAAGGATCTCATTAATTTTGATTTTTCATAAATCCCAAAAGCTTGTAATGATGTGTGTGCTTCTGTTTTCTATTCTCTTGCCTCTAACATTGATCATCAGGGAGCGCTTACATATTCTAAAAAAGTCTTCGGGACCTCTGGGCACCTTAAAAATAATCTTATTGGTAGAAATGCAACTGGATGCTGAGTGTGGTGTTCTCTTAATTGTCATTCTTGCTCTTTTTTGCTTTAGTTTTCAGGATTTTGTCAGTTCTCTTTTCTGTTCTTGCTTCGTTAGACTTGTACTACATCTCTGAAGGGTCAGGAGAAGCTTGCATTGTGAAGTACCTGCTTAGCTCAGGAAATTGTAGTATTCTTTAGATTTCTTTCAGATATTTTGATGCTTAGGATAAAAGTGGGTTTGTATGTAGAAGATGGGGAAATACCTTTTTCAGTTACTGGATTTTGTTCACAATTAGCTTGTGCTCTGTGGCTTAATTTACTAGAAAAGCAGTGTGTTGCTGCTTTCCTAAGCCTTTCTCGCTCCCTTTTCCTATTCTTATCCTTATCAAAGATTCTTGAAATAATTGTGTGTCCGTTTCTCGTTTAAAAACTAAACTAAACCCCCCCTACCTGACATTCTGAAAATAGTATGGGAATATTAGGCCTGGGAGTCCCTGGAGTACAACCATTTGTGTGGTACATGCACTTTTTCTCAGGTTTGTGTTTTTTTTTCCAAAGGCTTAGGGAGTGTCCATGCACCTTCCACTTCCTCGGTCATTAGTGATTTGTGGATGATTGGGTTCAAGTTTAACTATTTGCTTGTAATCTCTGGGGATTAGAATTCCTCAACGTTTTAATACCAGGGACTGCCATTAGAAACTGCAGTGAATAAGCAAGTCCTGATTGATGTGCATTTAATGAATCCTAATGCCTGGGACTTCTTCCATTAAATTCACACATCTGGGCAAGTGCCCAAGGTTTTCAATGGGTTCTTATAATTTTGGGATTGACCTTTGGGGGTTGTCAACTAGGGTCAGGGTATGATCCACATGAGACATGTATCTTCTGTGAGACCTAGTTTAGTATTTTTTAGTGTCTCTCAGATCATGGCTCTGATTATGTTGAAGAGGGGCAGGCCAAGTAAATGTTCTTGCCCTGTTCTTAGTTGTGAGAAGTGTGTTAAGTATGTGTGTGGTGTGGTCTCTTTTTTTTTTTTTAATTTTTTTTGGGTTTGAAAAACAGACACCTCCAGAGCAGTTTAATCCAATTGAGAGATGGTCAGTGTATCTCATTTTCCTAAAGACTCTGATGGGATAATCCCAGGTAACCCCATCATAAGCTCTTCTCAGCATCTGGCAATACCCCTGATGAGTGCTGTGATACTGCAGGTGACTTGATCGGTTGCTTGAGGTTGCCTGGTCCGGGCCTGGGGAGGGTAAATCTAACCTGATGTATTTTAATAAATGCTTCTGTAACTCTGCTCTGAACTACAAGATGCTTTCAAAATGCAAGGCAATGCAGTCCCAGAACGGGTCCTCCCTCCCTCCACCCTAGTTGTGTAAATTAGGATGAGTATGTCATTTGGGGGTCTGTCTCTATAGAGTGTCTGGGCAGAGTGTTGCATCCCCCCGAGGTTTTTCTTTCCTGCTGGTGCAGTGGGAATTTGATTTCTTTCTTCAGTTCTGATCATTTGCTCTAAGAAGTAATAGACAGTCCTCTCTTGTGTATCATTTCCAAGTGGGAGCTGTTTAATTATTACACCAGGATTTTTAGTTTCAGGTTGGGTACTTTGGCGGGTCTAGATCTCAACTTGTGTGCTCTACGGTCAGGATTTCTGGGTGTTGTGTGGTGTGTTGTCTTAGTTATGTGTGTGTTGCTTGGTTTTGTGGGGGTTTTTTTGTTTTCTTTTGTAATGTCATTGTAGGAACTGGAATTCTTGGAGGTCTCTGGCTTGCTGTGAATGAAATCCATGAAGTCAGTACCTGGGAGGAGCCGAGGTATCAATTCTCTCTCCCTTTCCCTGTCCTTTGGGAGGGGAAGTTTCAGTGAACATCTGCATGGGTGAGGGATTGCATTGTCTAATCTGTGATAATCTTCACATGGTTATTTGTAGCTATGGCTGCTGTGATGGTTTGAATGTGAAAATAATATTTTTGCCTACCTGTAAAATGAAGGATTTACACTGTTGGTAAGGAAGCAGAAGAGCTCAGGGGCAAGAATGGTGGTACTTCGTCAAACAAAGTTTTGTCTTTTTTTGGGGAAAAGGGAATAATAAAGACACTAGAACATTTTTGTTTGGTTTTTTTGGTGACACGTCCCAGTACAACAGTATACGCAAAGACAATGACTATAATCAGTAGCTCAGGAGCTTCATTGTAGGGGGTATAAGTGGTTTGATTAAAGGCTCAAGATCCTCACTGAGCTGCTGCAAGTGCTTTGGGAAGAGCGCGTGAGAACAGGGCGAGTTTGTATTTATGCTTTTACAGTTTCCAGTGATTTATAGCTTCTGAGCCTTGGACTTGTCTGAGTGAAAGTGTACTTAATAATCATCCGAGGATTTTGGTTCCCATCACTTTTTGAACCAATGGCGACTGGTAGTGTTCACCGCACCCAGTGGCACTGAATTCCCCAATGGACTTCATGTGAAGAAATAGACTTTTTTTTTAATTTTTCATTTTGAACCTGCTATCAGCTGGGTTCCTCCAATGACCCTCTGCTGTTGTAACAAAAAGGTAATTGTTTCCTGCTCGCCTTCCTCTGCCAGCTAGGACCTTGCAAAACCCTACATGGTCTCCCCTCACTGGTCTCTTTAAAAGGGTTGTGAGGCTAAAAGAGCCACACATAGGAGCCATCAACTTTCTTTGATTTCACCCTTTGTTCTGTGTTTTCTGGTTCTGTTGTGTCCTGTTGACAGAGGAAACCAGGTTTAGGTAGTGATACAGGTTTTTTTTTTTGTTCTATATGCATTCTGCAATAATAATAATAAAAATAGTTGATAACATTCTGTTTAGTTTCTTATTTTCTTTTTGGACTGCTATGGAGAGTTAAACTGTCTGTTAAAATAATCTGTTGTTGCCCCAAAACTTTGTTTGTTACTGGTAGGACTCATGCCTGTCTGTGTAAAGGGAGTGCTAGGTGTTCCCTGTCACCCTCCCACTGCACATATATGTGTTTTATTGGTTTTTTTTTTTTAAATTCAGTTTCACCTATAACTTAAATGTTGTATTCACTAAAGATACTGAAAACTTTTTTCAGAGGTTAAAGAAATACTTATCAGAATAAAGCTGAAAAGCTGTGGCCCCTCCAGAGCTGTCCCAGCTGACAGGGAACGCCAAAGAGCTGGAAGGGCTCGTTCCTCTGGGACTCAGCAAGTACAAGAATCAGCAGAGTAGGGATAGTCTGTCCTCATTGTAGTCTAAAAACACAGAAACTGGCTTTTATTTTTGTATCTAGTATAACTAACTAATAAGGAATATTGTTTAGTACTTATTACGAGGTATTGGTGGAACAGAGGAATTTAAGCAAATCTTCTTATTGCATTGTTAGCATTTTGGCAAGTATTTATAGTAGGAACTTAGCACCTGCCTTTTAGCATGTTTGCTGCTACTTTTTTTTTTTTTTTAAAGCTGTTTGTCTGACAGCTATAGATTATTTTTTAGGTCCTGATAGTTTCACAGAAAAAAATGCAAAATAACTCTCATGATACGATCAAACTCAATCTTTCGAGTATATTATGTATCCCAAGGATGAGAAAAAAAGAAAGCGAGTAGGTGCTTCAAGTGCATTTCAGAAGAGCTAGTGGTGCTGCCCTAAAACTGTGCCCAAGACAAGGGAAAATACCTGATTTTTTTCCCTGTTAGCTGAGCGAGATGTATAGATACAGCACAGTAAGATGGAGGCTGCTGTCACCGTGCCTGGATACAGACTTGACAGACAAGGATGGGTTCAGGGATTAACGGGAACTGTGATGCAGTGTCTGAGAGGAGAGGCAGAACAGGGAGCATCCCCTTGTGTATTACAGATATTTGAGGTATTTTTATTGTCAGCTTTCAGTGTATGATTTACAAATTGCACACATGCCCAGGTGATATCCGGTGGTTGCAGACAGGTTTTCTGTGGTTCATGACCAAATTAAAAAAAAAAAAAATATCAGTCAAGCTTATGTTCCACTCTGTTTAAAAGAAAAACTAAAACTTGCATGTTTGGTTTGGTTAAATGTGGAGTTCAATCACTAGAGCTACTTCAGAGAGTTTATCCAGAGGACAGCCAGACAGTATATTCCTAGCCTGTATTACCAATTTAACTCTCTCTGTTCTAGGCAGGATTTTGATTAAAGGCATTTGAATTGTGATTCTTAAGATGTTAAACTTGTTGAGGAAGGGGTATGACAGTCACTTAGGATCAAAAAGGTAAGGGGAATATCAGAACCTTTCTAACCCAGTCGCAGAGGAATGGGGTGGCTGAAGAAGCTGTTAGTTCTTGTGTATCCCAGAACTAAAACACAAACCATGCCAAAGAGCTCGTCTTGGTTGTATAGGGAAAAACGGAGCCCTTTTAGCAAAGCAGGCATGAATTAGTGAAATTGGTGTTGCTGGAAATGTTTTTCCCCTGTAGAGGTGGTATAGCTGATGATAACGTGTACAGGTGGCCTTGTAAGTTCAGTGAACTTGAGTTTTGGGCACTGTGGATTTAACTATGGCTAGCCTTCAGTAGCCACATCTAACGGGTTGGTGCGTCTGTGTCAAAATTAGGAAGTCCCTATTAAAAAGGATGTGGAATCAGGTTGATCTGTGTTAGCCGTGTTAAAGTATTGAACAGCATCAACAGTGCATGGGCCGTCACCTGCTGGCACTCTCTTCAAGAAGTGGCAGGAGTGTGTCTGCATGGTTAGGAACTGGCGTCAGTCACCAAGGGCTTGTAGATGTGTCAAGAGGAAAGTGAAGAAAAAAAAAAAATCCAGTTCTTGGGTGTTTCCACTGCTTGATGAAAATGGTACTTTGGCTATAAATGGCAACTTTGGTTCCCAAGATGCAACGTGAGAGTCTTTTATGACTCTTTCCTTAGACGTGTGTATCAGTTTAGGAAAATAGGCATCACCTCTCCAAATCCTAAAGCAGCAGGAGAGAAATGGCATTTGCTTGATGCAGCCAAGAAGGCCTTGGGGAGTAATGGTGACAAACTGGGAAGGGAAAAAGAACTAGGGGGCTCTGTGTAGTACCAGTGATGCTGATCTCCTGTAGGAGATGCAGGGGTCTGTTTACTGCCCTTGGCACCTCAAAACTCAACATTGGTTCTCTGGTGAGAAGTTCTGGAAGCTGGTTTGTCAGTGGTGATGGTTGAGTATTTGTGTTTGGCTTCAGAAGATGGACACAGGGAACTAAACTCATTCTGAGAAGTTAGTGCCAAAATCAGTAATTCTTTGCGGTGCTAACAGAGCAGTGTGCCTGGTGTTTCTTTTCTGTCAAGCAGGTTCTTGAATGGCAAGCCCTCTGTCCTCTGTAAGGCACCCTTTAGTTTGGGTGAGTGAGGTTGTGATGCCCCCAAGGCCTTGCAAAATCCACGTGGGCAGTTTATTTGACGGGAGCTGCAAAACAGGGCTTATTTGTAAAGAAATGTGTTGAGTAACAGGAATCATTCGCACAGGCATTTATGCTTTTTATTCATTGTTCTGTAGCCAGCAGCCTCAAATAAAAAGGGGCAGAACTTGGCAAGGGGAGCAGAATCCCTCTGGCTTATGTTGAGGGTTGCTAGAAAAAACGCTTTTGTTTTGACGGATTTTGGAAGAACAGCTTACCTATGCTTGTTGAGGTGTGGGTTTTTTATTTTATTTTCTTCTTTTTTTCCTCTCTGATGTCAAAATGGAATTCACAAGCGTGTGGCCCTTTTGCCATAGTGCTTGGCTCCGAGTGTAAATGGCATACTCCAGGCTATTTGTGTTGGAGGCTCTGCCTGAGAGAAGTGGCTGCGTTCAAAATTCTCGTTAGGGAAAGTGATGGATGGCTTTGCTGCAAGCTGCCCTTTCCCCTTCAGAGTGAGCCTGGGAAGGAGAGGGCTTCTGAGAAGTTGTCAGCTCTTGACAGCTGGACAGAAACCTCTGTGCTGCATGGCTAGAGCTATGCTGAAAGGAGAAAAGGAGAAGAATGTAGAGCCCTGCCTGTTCAAACAGCACCTGCTACCCTTGCTGGAACGCAGGGAGTACCTGACGTGTCTGATGAATTGGGCCTTGTTTGTGGTATCAGGTGGGAGTTGAATATTGCATAACAATCAGATTTATTAAGAACTCTTTTCTTGTTCAGTGAGTGATTCCTCTTGTGTTGAATAGAGGATAATCTGTTGATAAAAAGATATCAGGACTGCATTTTGAAAGGTGGTGTTTCCTAAGAAACAGATTGGTTGAGAGAATAATATTTTTTTTTCCTAATTTCTCTTCAGTGAAGGAATGCAGAGGTATCAGTTGAGCATTTTTTAAAAAGCGATGTCTTGAGAGAGTCACAGTTCATTTCTCTATCCAATTAAAAGTACCTAATGGAGACTTATGTAGGTCTTTTTTTTATTTTATTTTATTTTTTTTTTAAAGATGTACTTTCAAAGGATCCTAATCAGAAGTTTATTTTTTGATAGTCGTGACATACTGGCTGACTGGTTTGTTCTGGTCCAGTGCTTTAACACCTGCATCATTGTGCTGTCCCAGTAAGAAACCATACTTTCATCACTAGCTCTGTCTTGTTGTATTCATATAATGCTTTATTTATCAACTTTGCAGTTAATGCTTAAATAATCTAGTAAGGTATTTCTACTTGTCATTCTTTTTCATTGTCTGTGAACAGTATAGTTTGCAAACAAGCCCATTTAAATTGAAGTCTGTTCTCTGTTCTCGTCTGTATCTAGATGGAGCCTTTGCATATTGACATGTCTGAGATTAGAAATTATGACATTGGTGTTATTAAGTTTACATCTCTACAGTTAGATCTGGCACTTAAAGTGGGGATCTTTCTTCTTTGCTATGTATGAAGAAGAAAATAGATCCTCTAGTATATAACTCCTCTCAGGCAAAAAGAAATGTGTTTCTGGAGAATTTAGACATATATTAATTTACTTGAGCTAAAAGTAATGTGATTGTAAATATGGGTCATTTGAACTATTTAGCAGATGACTCAGACTTCTGGTTCCAAGTGTTGTCTAACAAAATTACCCAGCTCAAACTGAAAAACTTTTCCTAAATTTAGTGATCTTTGTTGTGTGCTCTTCTTGCATGATGGGAAAAATTCCTCAGCAGAAAGTGAAGAAATGTTTCTGCTCTGAGTTTGAAGGAGGAGTTAGTTCTTAAAAACAGCTGTCCTTTCATATGGGTTCCACATGCTGTCACCTACTGCTCTACCATAAAAGGAGGAGACTTTTTTTTAAATGATAGTGTGACGATTTCAGTCTTTGTACAACTTGAAGATCCATGAACAGACCCCAGTTCCGCATCATCTGTGTCCTCGCAGAAACATGAGTCGTAGGACCTTGAAAGCAAACACACTTCTCATTCTTTTTTCGATTTAGTGTTGGTGTGGGTGGTTTATTTTCTTTTTTTTTCTTTTTTTTTTTATTTTTTATTTGTGCAACCTTGAAATGAAAATCTTGCAGGGCAGCCCGTGAAGCCTTTGCTTGTTGTTCCCTTCCAGGCTGTTGTCCACAAGCCCTTTTTTTGTTGTTGTTGTTGTGATGGGGTAACCAAGTTGAATTGTTGGTAATTTGGTTCCCAAACCGAATTGTTTTTTGTACAAAATGGTTGGGTAGGCTTCACTTTTTCTTGCTTCTGTTCAAAATCCAAATGAACTAATAAAATCCCAACAGTTGATTTACAGCTTTTATCTCCCTTTCCATACAAATATATAATTGCACTTTTATTTAGAGAGAAAAATGAAACCTGTTATTTACAAAAAACACTTTCTGAAAGACTGAGTTGATGAAAATATTTTATTTTGAAAAAAAAAGTACTAGTTCAATATTTTATTGGAATAACATGGGGTTTCAAACTGACTGGAGAGTCAGACATGAGCTTATTTAGGCTTGAAGAAATTACAGTAAGTAAGTAAAAAAATTTGTATATTTACTGTTGAACTTTTTAGAGAAAATCAACTCGCTGAGTTCTGGGAGGCTGCTGGATTTATGCCTGAGGTGTGAGCATTTGACAAAGACAGTCTGCTCATACAGAGTGAATAGTCTCTTTCCACTTTCTTCAGTGTAGTAGCTATTCCATTCAAAATTAAGAGCAAATTGGAAGAGAAGGCAGGAGAGCTTGTTTTTAATCTTCTGGTATAAGACAGCAGCGGGTGTAGTAGGTGAGGATCTACTGATTCTAAACGCTGTGGGGCATGGTCACCCACAGAGTCAATCACATTCACTAAATATAAATAGAATTTCTGGCAAAGTGCTGGAGTTATTATGAGGATAATAATTAATTTCAAATGAAAATGTCTTGAAGGTCGCTAATATATGAGAATGACTTGTTTTTAAAGGAAAATAACTAAGCACAAATACAAAGAAAACTTGATATTTTTTTTGAGTGATGCAAATGGTGATTAACACTGTTTTTAAGTTCCTTGATTTAAATAATCTTAATGTGATCAAGGTATGAGCCTACGAAGGGCGATTCCTTTTTATTTATTTTTAAAAGTATTGGAAAACATGACATCAGGTTATAGATAAGCACTATTTCTTTCATTGTCTTTAGCTACCTTTTGTCGTCTTTTTTCCTTCTCTTTGCTTAGAAAATTTTCTGCTGGGCAACACAGTGATGAATCTGGTGTCTTCAGTTTTTTTCTGAGGAATGAACACTGTGTGTGTAGGTTTCTTCCTTCATTTTCACTTTGTCAATGAAGAACTTTATTTTTTTTTGTTTAGCAGCATTTTTATCTATGATTTTCAGTTAACGGCGTGGTGGTTTTTTTTGAATTGTTTAATTTGCTGTAGTTCAAGAACAGAAATGGTAAATAGATGGCAACAGTTTATTAGAAAACTTTTATTAAAATCAGGGGATTCTTCCAACAAAACTCCTAGACAGTCTCTTTCGGTCTTCTACTTGGCTCTCTTTTTCTTCCCTTTGCAACTGAAAAGGTCAAACAAAATGAACCCTACCCTTCCCCACCCCCCTTCCAATGAGAAGAGAAAACCTCTACGCCTTGATTTCTGACTCCATTGCCTTGCTGCGTGCTAGTGGGTTTGTCCGTGCAGTGAGGATAACTATCAAGACCCTAACTTTAGCAAAATATTTCAATGTATGGTTACGTTCATTCTTATGAAGGCCAATACTGAGGTGTAGATTTTCTTTTGAATAAAAAGCACTTTTCTGAATTTGAGAATGGGATACACAGTGTCTGGCATTAGTCATAGCCAATAGATGAATGTGTACTCTGTCCAGAGATTGTATTTCTGGTGCTCGACTGATTGCAAATGTGATTCTATATTGGGGTATTCTGCATACCCCAGAGAAGGGAACAACAAGGTAGTCATTCAAAAGAAAAAGGACTGAAAAGAATTTTGGTTTGAATAGAGACAGCAGGAAGTTTGAAGGCTGGTAAACCTAACATTATTGGTAATTAGGCATATTCTGGTGTGTGAGCCTAGATACTGTTAAGATGGTTCAATGCTATTGAAATTATAACAAATATTTGTTGCTGGCAAGTTAAACTGAAAACATCAAGTTGCTTTTTAGATGTCAAATTGTTTCCCAGTAGATTTGAAGAAGTGAGAACCAGAGTCGATTTAGTGAAGCACACGATAATCTACCAAGCAATCCTGCTTCTTGCATCTCTGTTACAGGGGTATTGCCTGGAATGAATATGGAGTCAAAATGCAGCGCAGTGGCGTACCCAGGGCTTGCCCTTTCTGTGTGGAAGGGTTTCCGCTCTGGATTGCAAGGAAGATGACTATATTTCATAGTTATTAGTTGTTGCTTTGGGCTCTTAGCCACTATCAGGGTAGCTTCCGGTGGGGTGATGTTTGGATGTGTCTGTTTTGCAAAAAAAAAAAAAATCTTTTGGCACCATAATATGTGTGGTTCGGTCCAGCGGAAGAGCATGTGGGCTGTGTAGTCTACAAATGGAAATGCTGTAGGAGTATTTATTTTAATCAGTTTTTAAACATGCATCATGGCATGGCTAAAAATACCTGCGTACTTAGAGTGAAGAAAAAGCGCTGTAAATATAAATGTAGGTTGTGTGAATGGCTGAGAACTGGGGAATGTTTGCTGTAGGCTTTTGGGGGCTGCTTTTTGAGAAAGAATAAAAGTTGCATGTGAACAGCAGGCTGTAGAACTTATTATTTTTTTTTGTTGATGTGTTTATAAATGTGTGAACCCACGAGTATCTCCTGTTAATGATGCTGTTTGACATTTCTAAAGCTAAATAAGAATGATGGTTAGTTATGAATTGTATTTTGCCATGCTGAAATGCCAAGCGGGATTTTATTGCGATAGAGATTAAGGCCACCAGAGCAATAGTTATTCTCGGCATCAGAATTTTTGTTACTGTCAAACTGCTGATGCAGCATTTGCTTAATACAAATGAACCTTTGCTCCTTTATAAAGTGCTTTAAATCTAGAAAAAAAAAATTATGCCTTCTCAAAAGGTTAATCCTGAGAAATTATTGTAAATTATCGGGGTGGTGCAGGTGCAGTGAAACTAATTCTCTGCTGTACAGTCCAGTGCCTGTTTTGGAAGATTGGAGAGCATCCTGAAAAGTGCTAGTGGCACCAGGGTGGCTGGCAGGAGCAGCTGGGGGTTGCTCTTACAGCACCCTTGCTGAGTCAAGTCTTTAAGC
The DNA here is from genome assembly GCF_000699245.1 of Pterocles gutturalis. Classification (NCBI taxonomy): domain Eukaryota; kingdom Metazoa; phylum Chordata; class Aves; order Pterocliformes; family Pteroclidae; genus Pterocles; species Pterocles gutturalis. The sequence goes on from NW_010130010.1 coordinate 24,569, forward strand.
AGCAGTTACACATGGGGTAACAACCTTCATTTCTGCTGCCCAGCGTTTTGGGGGGGGGACTGACTGCATGCCAGCCTTGTTCCAGTGAAGTGTGGAAAATATCTGCTTAAATAACATCGAACTCAGGGCCTCGGTTTATTTTGCAGGATAGCATCCACTTTCTGTCTGGAATGCTGCATGCTTAGTCCTGCTGTTAATGCAGCGTGGGGAAAAAAATGGCTTTCTAAAGCAGTGGGTGCTGGCTAACCCTCCACTACCCCAAAACCGTCCAGTTTCGGGTGTTTGAGCACTGTGTGCTTAACCAGCCTCACAGCTCAGATTTAAAGTTCATAAGCTCCAATACCTGTCACTTCCATTTATTTGTTTTGATTGAGAAATATGAAGAAGTCTAACTGAAAACTGTTTTTAATCACAGCACCCAAAGGTGCAGGCTTGTGTCTGTATAACTACGGCATATGCATTGCTGTTTTGTAATTTCCATTGCAACATATAAAATACTTGTGTTAAGTACATGATGGGGTACATCACATTGAGGTAAGCGTCTGAAAATTGTTGGGTTTATGGTAGCTCCCACGTAGATACAGGGGCGTGAAAGCCTTCTGTGCAGGGTGCTATGCTTCCTCCCTGTGGTGTAAGCAGCCGCCGTGCTCCTGTGATGTGAAATGGGTTAAGAAGTGAAGGACCTTCCACCTGGGTGCTGTCCTGCCTCTTATGTTGCTAAGCATTAAATAACCCTTAAACAAGGATGCCCACTCAAGAGCATTGCAACACAGGATTTTTTTTTTGTGTTCTATGCCAAGAACACCTTTTGCAAGTATGAGACCTGCAGGTATTCACTGTCTGAGAATTACCTTTCTCTCATTTTTTTTTCTCTTTTTGAGGCAAGAAAGATGCATGTAGGAGGCAAGCTGGATATGTTTTGACAAAAGCTGTGGTTTAATATCTCGCAGCTGATAGAATCCAGAGTGTGCCCAACACAGGTCTGCGGTAATGGACGATGTAAACTGAGCTGTGGCCTCAGTTTTCCTCTAAAATAGATTCTTCTGTAGTCAATGCTGGGTTCGCTGCTCTCTTTCACTAGAGAAACAGCCAACCTCCCATTTCCCAAACTTGTTGGAGGGTTTGGTTTTTTTGGGGGTGGTGTTACACCGCGGCTGTGCCAGCAGAAGGGAGAGCTGAAGGGAGTCCCTGCCATGGCGCCGGCTTGCGGGGCCAAGGCTGTTGTGAATTCCTCCTCTCCTTAGTCCTGTTTATCTATTTTTATCCAACAACTCTTTCAGTTTTGTGCTTTTTGCAGGTCTGGTGGTGCCTCCCTTCTCTTTTGCAGTACCTTCCCCCCCTCTCCCCTTCTTGGTTGAAGTCCTCTCTCTTTAACTTCCTATTGTATCTACCCAATTCCAGAAATTCTTCTTCTGAATTCCCATTCCTTCTCCACAAAAAGCCCCTTATTCTCAGAGGGGAGTGTGTTTTTGCCTGGCCTCTGGACAGCTGTTCTATTCAAACCCTCTCCCCCCGGAGTACGAGGCATCCCACAATTCAGTGCCTTTTTTTTTTTCTTTTTCTTTGCCATGGTAAAAGCTAAAAGAATGTTTTAACAAAGACCTACAATTTGTGAGGGGAGGGAGATGCGAGTGTAACTTAATAGTTTCAGAAAACTGCTGAATAACAGAACTGCTCAATAATACAACCCTTTGCAGAACCTTTTTGAAAGCCTTATCCCTGCTCCTAACCAGCTGATAAAGCGATAAACTTGCAGAATTTGATACACCCATCTTTGTACCTCAGTGATGAGTCTTCTATTTTAATTATTTAATATTTCAAACAATCAAAAAATATATTTTTTTGGCTAATACAAGGTGGCATGAAATTAAAACATATATTACATGTTGATCACAGATAGGCGGCGATTAATGGATTGTATTGTGTTTGGATTATTTTGGAGTCAGTAATATTATGCAAATGCAAATTGAGGGCAATACATTTTTTAAAAAATTGGCTTTTTTTTTAGGTGCCTTTATCCCTTAAAGCCATTTCTTTTTCTTTTAAAGATTTGTGCGTGTTTGATAAACGCTATTTTGATTGTGGGAAGCATTAGTGGTATGGGTGCAGATCATAATCTGAACAAGTTTGTTAGAGAATGATGTGCTGAAATTGGTGCTTTAAAGGAATGCAATCCAGTTAAAATTACAGTTTTTCCCTCTGTGTACATCACAGAACATTTTAACCTCCCCTCATTTACAGTGTAGCTGTAATCCCAAAGCGAGATGAGAAAGAAAATACTTACTCCTCTAAATTTTTGGCTATTTTAAGGGGTGCCTTAAACAGCCTTTCCTGCATGTTGGCTCCTGCTGTGTTCTCACAGTGGTCACTCGCTTTGGATTCGGCTGAGAGGCCTTTTCAGGGCGGCTGGGAGCGCAGTGAAAAACGCTCCTGATTTTAAACATATTTCATTTCAAGCGCAAACTTGCCTTTTTGCTGCTTTCTGAGCCAAATCATATGGGAGGCTAGGCTGCCATTTTGAAATGTTTCTCAGCTCATAGCGGCCTGTGTCGTGGCACATGCACGGACAAATACATCTGAGTTGATGTGAAGATCTGGGAGCTCTGCGGCCGCTCCGTCCCTCTCTCCCCGCCATACGCAGCAGCTGAGCCAGCTCTGTTTGACTGGATATCTCTTTGCCCTCGCGCGTGTGCCCAGCATGTTGGGGTCTTGGACGGATGCCTGGCCTGAACCCCACGGATGGGCTTTAATACGATGGATTGCGTCGGCAGGAGCCGTTGCGCTGCATCGCTTACTGAGAGGGGAGAAAGGATCCCCCCAGCCAGCCTGGGACTGGGCTGGCCACAGCGGCCCCATGGTGAGGGGGGCCATGGGCAGATGAAAGGGCCTTTAAATATGCATTGGCCCTGACCATTATTCTATTGTCACCAATGCATGTATTGAAGAGTCCCTAGGTATTCGTTAAGGTGCAGTGTTTCGTAAACATTTATTGTGCAAAATTCTTAGCTGGTGCTATTTCTGTGGAATAAACAGTATACTGAGAATAATTTTTTTTTTAACAACCAGTTAATGTATAGAAAAGCCCCAAGATTTGGAGAGAATAGTACAAAATATTAATTGTGAAGTTGTGCATACTTAAAACTCTCCTCTGGTGTTGTGGCAGTGGTTATTTTTTTTTCTGCTGGTGATAAACCAAGGATTTCAATGAAAGCCAGACTTTTCTGGTCATGAGTCCTATTTGTTTTGCTGATCTCGGGTGTATTTGTAGGTACATGGCTCACATCATTCTTTGAGCAAGCTTGTTGAGCAATTTTGCAAATCCAGTCCGAGGAATCTTGTTCTCTTATTGCAAGGCAGTATGAGAAACCATGTTTTAACTGTTGTTAAGGTTTGAAGCGTGTTAGAGCTCCCTTTGGCGATGGTTATGGGGAGGCTTGCATTGTCTCGGTTGTAGCTGGAGGAGCCACACCAGCAGCCTTAGTCTGGAGGCTGAGAAGGACCTTTGTGAAAGATGACATTTGACTACCAGATGCATTCAAAACCAGGGCTGCTGAGCGTTACCCTGTCTGCTTTGAGTAGAGCAGCAGGGGTTTTTAGTGCCTATCGATTCATTGTATAGGAGGAGCAGCTACACGCTTAATTCTGGTCCTCATTAATTTTGTGTAGTCCACTAGAGTTCTCTAGTGTAAGCATGAGGAAATAAAACTGATAATGATATTTTCTGTTTCCCCAGCTTGCATCTGTTCCACAGGATCCTCCCCAGGGTTTTCTCTCGCTTTCTCTCGCTGCTTTTTTTTTTTTTTTTCCTCTCCAGTTCTCTTGTGTGTTACGCTGTCTGACCTTGGCGAAAGCCCTGGTGATAATAGGAATTCTTCAGGAATCACGTGAATGTCATTATATCTGTGTAACAAGGACCCAGATGTCAGGCCGAGGACTGGAGGCAGTGGGCAGCTTGGCAAAATTATTTTCTTGCTGTGCTGCTTGAGAGTGCGTGGCCAGCTGGTGCCAGGTGGGATGCTGCTGGAGTAGCAGGGGATGTGGAAAATGAGACCTTGCTTTCTGCAGTTCCTGGGCAGGATCTATCCTCCTGGGCTTGCAGCCTCTGCAGGGCAGTGTTTCTTCTCCATGGTTTGAAGGAGTAGCCAGCAATAAGTTCCTAGTACTCTTAGAGGGCTTTGGGAAAAGTGTGTGAATAGCCCCCAAAGGCTTGAGAGTTGCCTCTGACATGCGAATGCAATTGTCACCACTTCATTTTCCAATCCTGCACCAAAGCTTTTCAGGTCCCAGCACGTAGGTGCTGGTCGTGCTGTAGCGTGGCTGTCACATGCTTACGGTGTTAGTCACTTCTAGAGTCGCTGGAATGAAAGAAACAGCTGTGGAGCCTGATGGAAGAAGATATGTGCTCGTGAATTTTCTGACCCATTACAAATAGTGATGAGAGAGTTTTAAGCAGACAGAGACACTTTTCCATCTTTCTGTATCTTCAGAAATTTTTTTTTTCCTTTTTGATGCAGAGCTCTAGGATGTATGTCTCAAATATTGATTTTGAGTCCTAAGGAATTTGTGTGATAACTGAAGATCTCGTAGCCATTTATTCGCAGAATGTTTTTCCACATTTGCTCAGTGCCCGTGGAAATTGCTGTCACTGAGGCAGCAAAATTATTTCTGCTGTGGAAGGGCTGTAGTTTGAAGCCTTTGGGTAGGATGCCAGAGTCAGGTTGTGAATTCTTGTTGAATCTTCATTCCTGACCTCTAATAGCAGCGGGGGGAGGGGGGGGTGCTGTCTACTAGAGCTCACTGGACCAAGACCCATCTAATGCATCCCTGTGAGATGCTGACCTGCTCTCATTTTGTGCATCTCCTGGCTTGGATGTATGATGGTAGAGGTACCAGTGTTGCAAAACCCAGGTGTTGAAGACAAATTCTTGACTACTTTTCACCTCCCACCTTGGATGGTACCTGCGGAAGAAAGACTGTTTTTCAGTAACATGCTTACTGGTGTTTGCTCATCTGTGAGTGGAGACTGGCAGGGCAAAAACTATAGATTGCCAGCTTTTAAAGTAAGATTAAAAAAAAAAAAAGTTGGTTTTATGTGCTGTTACATTAAAAATGCTATTGATAGTCATTATTTTCTGTAAGGTGAATCAACATAAAATCCAGGCAAATATTATCCGTCCTAGGACTTGGTGTTGTGGTGCCCTCTGTGCTGGTTTAAATTAATGTACCGAGCCTGAACCACGGTGAGAGTGGCAAGGGCACGTGTTTTCTTCTGCTGGCTCAGCTACACAGATGGCAGTCCTTGGGCAGGCGTGGGGTGGGGGAGGACAGTGTCCTACCCCCTGGCAGAACACTGCTGCAGCTTCCTTGTCAAAGTCCTCATTTACTGCTATAAACCTCTGCCTCTCCTCTCGGTTTATAGGGAGAGACAAGCTTTCAGGCTTTGTCTGCTGAATGATCCAACTGATTTTTTTTTTTTAGTAGGACAACTTATGTGAGTAGTGCTGCTTGTCTACAGATGTCACAAAATAGATGATGAAAGTAGGAGAGGGGAAAAAACCCAGGGAAATAGCATGAGCTGAAGTCTGTTTACCCACAAGCAGTGTGCAAAGGTGTTCAAGAAAACTGCACCGGAGCAACTAGGCAAGTGATACAGGCTGGGATCTTTATCAGCCCTTATCCGTGGCTAACCTAAAAATTAGGCATGGTGTAAGCTTACCCTAAGGTGAGCCTTTTGATTTCTCTTCAGAAGGTGGAATGGGTATTTACATTTCATCATTCCCTGGTTATTTCTTTGTTTACATTTACATTCCCTGGTTTTGTGAATATAGGTCACAACCATAGACTATTTTACACTGCTTTTAAGCCTGAAAAATTCATGATGAAGGTTGAGAAAAGTGTCTCCCTGTGCAGTGAGTGTTATGGGTAAGAAGCAAAAAAGCTACTTCAATCCCTTTTCTGGGGGGTAGAAGTTTTTCCTCTCTATTGAGGGGGAAAATAAAGCATTAGGTGAATTTTATAAGACCTTTATCGTGTCTTTCTTTAAATCTATGATGCTGGTTGGCCAGAGTGCAAGTCAGTCCATTAAAGAAATGTCAAGTGTAATTTTGTAAGAGATATGTTTTAAAACAATACATGCATAAAAAATAGCATAAGGAAATTGCCTGTGGGCTGCTGTGAGGGTGACATAGATGTCATGGATGAAGAGGTAGACCCCCCTTGGAGCTGATGATTTCACTCTTCATGATTTATTAGTCTTGCCACTCATTAGAAGGGGACACATGTGCTATTCTCATAGTATTTAAAAGATGGTCTGTCTTGCCTAAATATTTTTAGCAACAAACTTGTAACTTTCTGAGGTCTACTGATGCCTTTATATTACTTCTCCCAAGGCATGCTTTCATTTGGTTTTCAATTAAGCAGCAAGTACCGCTTTGTTTCTGGTGGGGTGGTTGTTTTTTTTTCTTTTTTTTTTTTCTTCCCCTTTAAGAACCATTGCTTTATGATGAATATTGGTGTGTGGTTTTTTTTTTTTTTCCTCTCTCTTTGTCAGGATGTGCTGAAATGCAGACAGTTAAACCAGTGGTACTTACATAGTACATAATAAATCATATCTTGTCTACTTTTGCCTTTCTACTTCCTGTTCAGTTGATTCAATTCAGCTCTGTAGCGAGATCAGCTAGATGCTGCTGTTGCAGCAGAAGCAAGCTGGTGATGCTGTGGCAAGTACTCCCCCTTCCCCCTAACTGTTTATCGCAGCTCAGTTGGTTTCTCTGCCAGTATTCATCTTGGTCTGCACGCTTCTATTTTTTTTTTCCCTCTTTGCTCACAAGCATTCTTTGCTTTTTAGCTGAGAAATTCCGGTCTTGTCCTGATGATGATGATGATGATCCTCACTTGCGAGTTTACTACAGGAAGAACAAGTGAAGTTGTACAAAGAATAGAAATTAAGGTCTTTCATGTGGCCCTTCTCTCCAAGTCTTAAAAATCATAGAATCGTAGAATCACTAAAGTTGGAAAAGACCTCAAGGATCATCAAGTCCAACTGTCAACCCAAATGACTCCCTGGAGAACTTCTCCTGCCTCCTGTAGGCATTTCTGTCCAAACTCTATCACTATAGCAGAATGCCTTGAACTCTAGATCTATAGGACACTAATAAAGCACAGCAGAAGACTAGAAGCAGAAGAGTCTGTTACAGGTGTGATATTGGAGGCATTGTGCTGCCTCCAAAACAAAACTTCCCGAATTTCTTTCTTATTGCAATAAGGTGGTGGTGTTTGGTAATGTGCTGAACAGGGATGCCACATGATTTATCCTCCCCTGCCCTCACCCAGCAGCTGTGATTGAAATGCTTTTATTAACTCTTTCCATGAACTTGGAGTTCATCAAGCTTGTGATAGCTTTTCAGAAATCACTGAAAGACATGTCATACTAACTTAGTTCCTTCTGAAGGCAATGAATTGCATCTGAAATATCCTTCTATACCATATATTGATTATTATATATATTGAATGACAATGCAATTCATCAGCTCCAAAAGCTGAGCCTACATTGTAAGATTTTTATTTAAAAAAAAAATCATAGAATCATTAAGGTTGGAAAGGATCATCAAGTCCAACCGTCAACCCAACACCACCTCACCCACTAACCCATGTCCCAAAGCATCACATCTACACATTTCTTGAACACCTACAGGGATCATGCTATGGATTCTAAATACCATCCAGCTGGTTTATCTGCTGGTCTCATGTCACTACAAAAGTGTCACTGTCTCTGGGCTCATATGGCTTTGCATGTGTGTGGGAGGTATTTTGGCTTGTCTATGCCAGAGGAAACCTGCCCACTCTTGTCTCCTGATACCCTGTATATCCATCAGCACCATAGAAGGGAGAGAGGAGGCTGAATATTCATTTTGCTGCGCTAGCTTGCCCCAGTAAACTCTGCCTTTTGTCTGTTAGGAATTTATTCCTTCTCATCATTAGCCCTAATGCCATATGGGTGTTTCTAAGGGAGGGGGGTGTGAATAGTTTTTTTAACATTTTGCCTGTGTAAACTTCTCACCTCTTTGCCAGAGTCTAGAAAGGAACTTTTAATCAGGGATGTCTACAAATAATCGCTATAAAACCCATCAGGATCAGACTTCAAGTATCTTTCCTGTTTCTGAAACAGTACCTGGATACTCCAACTGGCCTTGTCCTAGAAACTGCCTGCAAAGCTGCATGCTCTGTGTGTTATTTTGAAGAGATGCTTATTTTTATTTTACATGTTAGTCTTCTGAAGCAGGAAACCCATAACAATGGTTTCTCTGCTGGGACATGTGGAGGGTGGCGAGGGATGTAATCATGCCTTTTCCTGGTGGTTGCAGCTTCCTGGAAAGGTGCCGAGTGTGACATGGGCTTACTGCTTGTGAGTGACAGATCAGTGGTAATTCTAGTGCCTTGGTTAATTTTAAAGGATTTTTAAGCGTGAATTTGTGGTTTTGTCCTTCTATTTTTTTTTCTTCTAATAGGTTATGATCATTCATATGGCATTATTTGAGTCACTCGTCCTATTATTTTAATGTAGTGTGTTTCTAGAAATTCTGACACCCTTCCTTTTCTTCAGATCCATAAATTTAGCTTAATTTACCCCAAAACTGCAGTGCGGTTCCACTTTATTTCTGATTTTGTATGACTTTTAAATTTTTTGTCTGATTTTTGAAAGAGTTTGGTTTATAAACCGTTCTTTTTGAAAGTCTGGTATATTCCAGGAGCTTTCGAAAGATGCTGTAAATTGATAATACTGTTATCCGTATTTTAAAGCTGAAACTTTGCCCTTTTTGCAGTCAAGATGTATGTAGTGAGTGGATGGTGGACTTGGTGGTGTGTGTTTTGCTATTTGAACTGGTGTTTCCTTTTTTCCCTTTCCCAATTTTTTTTTGTTTGTTTGCAGAGTACTTTGAACATGATTACTGTATTTCTTGCTGTAAATGAATTGGAAATGATTCAGTGTCACAAACACTGTCATAGCAGAATAGGAAAATAACTCCAGAAAACACCAAAAAACATTTTAAACACAGTGAATGTAACTGATTAGCATTGACTTAATGGATGCAAGAGAACTTGCTTTCTCTAAAGCTGCTCTAAAATCCGTGCTATTAATCTGTTAAACCAGGCTGGATCATATTGACAATTTAGAGAAGACTTTCACCGTCAGAAAAAGCAGAAATATTCTGAAGATTATGCGTAAGGTGCCTCTAGTTGAGATGTGCTGGCAAAATACTCAATTTAATATTTTTTAAGATAAAAACATGAAAAAAAAGGCTAGGCAATTGCAGAAAATATTTAATAAGCAGAAAAGCCAAGCTGTCTTTGTTAAGAGTATGAAATACATTGGGTAACTAACTCTGCATCCAGCTAATGCTCTTACCTCAATTGATTATCGTGGCAATACTATTTATTTTTACTTTGATTTCTAAGACAACGTCAAAAGCCAGCACTTTGATATGTAAGGGCTTATGCTTTTCATAAGTCTTGCTTATAGTGTTGTTATAATTAGGAGTTAAATGGAGTACATCTGGTTTTTTTCATTACAAAACATTTCCCAATCTGAATAAAACTCCTTAGTTGAAGACACATTCAGCATAAGGTGTTTTCTAAGTTCTTAGACCAAACCTTAAAGTACTTGTTTATGTATGGAGAATAAGTGGAGAGAGCATATGCTAGTATTGCACCCTTCTTTCCACCTGGGATTAATCACAAGGTATAGTTTCCACTGTAAATAGAAGAAAAAAAATGGTGATGCATAACAGTGGCAGAGATTAACATTTTTCCAAATACAGTATTCCACTCGCAAACACTTCTATGCAAGCCAATGCTACTGTAGCAATGCGTCTCTCCTCTTTCTTTTTTTTTTCCCCAACCAGTACACAATGAATAATGCAAAAGCCTAATCAAAATTAGTGCTTATTTTTAACTTCCTGCTATGTATTTTTTTTTGCTAGTTTGTTTGTTTCTTTCTGTTTGTTACAAAGCCCAGGATATAGCTTGTGAAACAGCATGCTCAAAAAAAAAAAAAAATCCGCAACCCAAGCGTAAAGCCTTGCCTCTCCCCCAAGGTGTGGGATGCCAGTTTCCCAGTTTGCAGCAGGGTGGCGGCTGTACCTGCTGCGCATCATGGGGTGGGGTGGGGTGGCTTGTTTCTTAGCTCTTCATGGTTCTTTCTCTGACTTAAAGCAGCCGTGGGATTTGTGGTCCTTTGTCCGTTGGAGTTTCCAGTGCTGCTCTCTTGAGAGCATCTCGGTTTCAGGCTTGGGGAGAGCTGGCAGAAGGCTGCAGGGTGGCAGCAGCACAGGGTTTGTGTCTGTCACAGTTGCTGCCCTGAGGTGGGATTTATGCCACTGTTAAACTTCAGTCTGAAGCTAGAAACAGAGACCAACAGACTCGTTTTCTGTCTCAAAGTATATGTAATTTATCTGTTCTGCTTCTGCTCATCTGAGAGGATGACACACAGTTATACAACTTCCATTTGCAAATACAGCCAGATCGTGTTTATATTACTAATGGTAATATAAATATTATCTATCCCTTTGGAGGGATTTGTGAACTATTTTCTCAAGGGGGTGGGAGAAGCGGCTGTGTTACAGGAACTGAACAATAGTTCCAGTTCATCGCTAGCAGCAGCGCTCTTCATAGCATTAGAGGATAACAGCATTCTGGGGAAACAATGCTTTTTTGTTTTTTTCTCTTCCAAAATAGAGTAAGAGGATTTAAAGGGTGGGGGAGAAAAGCCCTATATAAACAAGGCGAAGCAGGCTGTGTTATCTCAAGCAGCAGTATTTGTTTTAGAGCACTTGCTGTTACCCATTGTGTGTTCCAGTTCCATGTTGGGAAGGGCCTGCAAGACTGAGGACCTGCATAATGGAAATGTTTTAAGCCTTCGCTGTTTGTTCAACTGCAATTTCTCTGTCATAGAGGTAGAGAATATATTTCTTTTCATGAGACACAATTGCATCTTTAAACTGCTCATCAGCCTCAGTGGGTAAATAGAGCCATGTATGTATGTAGCACGTAGAGAAGAACAAATAGCATGCAGAGTAAGATGACTTTGATTATGCCATTACTTTTCTCGCTGCTACCCAGCTTGTTTCTGACCCATTTTTCAAGACTCAGCTGCTAGAATGGTTATTTGAAAAATGAGAACTTTGCCTTTTTCTTCTAGAAGTATTATGACAAAATTTTCATGTGGAATAGACCACCTGTTACCTTCTGCATGGTTTTTAGAGACCATGCTCTAAAACATCAAGGTAACGGGGCAGGAGGAGAGGATGTGAGAGAAATGAGGAGGCGAGATGAGATGAACTTCAGATGTTAAGTTTCTGAACTCAGAAACCCTTCAGTCTTGATGTGAGGGTGTGGAGGGCCAGTACCTTTGTCTAATATGGGCTGTAAGTGCGGACTAAATTTTCAGTTGTATTTAATCTCGTTTTCTCTAAGGAGTAGTTCACTAAGACTTATATAAAAACTATTGTAAAATTAATTTTTCACTTTGGATCATGAGTGTTTTATGTATACTGTGTGTTTTGAAAGGGCTCTTCTGCAGATGAGGAGGTGAGAGCTGAGGACCAAACAGAGCTCAGCCTGGCCAAGCACATCATGTTCCCATACAGGTTTTGCATCCCACGCCGTCGACTTGGGTCTGAACCTTTTTACCCAGGGAGCAGTAATGATATGGGTGTAATTTCTTTCTGCTTTGAGACTTCATTGCACTTTGTTCCTCTTGCATCCTACCTCTGCTCTTGATTTCTGGACCAAGCACAGCACCAGTGTTAACCAGTATGAATTCATACATATTCTGTTCCCCGTTATAATCTCTGCCTTTCAGATTCCTCTCCTTCCTTTGCAAACTTAATCAGTGCAAAGCTATTTGTATTGGAAAAATAATAATGATGCTTAACAGATAATACAGACATACACTCTCGTAGGGGCTGGACCTGTGGTATAAAGACCTTCGCGGATAAATTTTTTTTTTTTGCCAAACGTGATTTTGTTTTCCTGTTCTGTTTTGCCAAGCAGTTGGCACTCTAGTTTTGAGGTGATGTGAGATACATCTTTAATTTCTGACTATTTGACAGTGTTTCCATATCTTAACTGTGGTGTACTGCAGCCTCTCATCTTGACGGCTCACTGCTTTGTATAAATTAACGGGGGAAACCTGCATCCTTTGGCAACGCAGAAAAAGGTAAATTGTGTTTTGACAGTTGTAGAGGCTTTGAAAGATAGTTGGGAGCGTGGTGAATTTTAATGACTGAGATGGCTAGGGAAGCTCATACCTCAGCTGATGGTTTCAGACCTCCATACCTGCAGCCCCAGGAATACGACTTTGTTGGTTTGCAATTACCTGTTATTTTAAAGTTGTCTCTGCAACTCTGAACGCAAGGTACAAACTGAGATTTTTTTTTTTTTTTTTTTCCTGCCTGGGGAAGTAGAAGTCAGGGGATGTCGAAATTGCTTATATCACCCTGAAGTTAAATGAGTAACTTGAACTTTTTGGTATGATTTTGGTGGTCTTTCGTGATTGTGAGTCTGCATGCATATGGTGTGTGTGTGCTTATTTGGAAGCATCAGAGGTATAGATTTATTTCTCTTCAGATACAGTACTGCTTTGGCAATTTTTCTATTGCTGATTTTAGAATCGGTACCTTGAGGTTTTGTTGTATTCATGGAAAGGGGGTTGACTCATAGGGGTGATAATCTAGTGAGAACCTAGTGTATGACCATCCTGCTGTTAGCATAGTCTGCTATTTTTATATTTTCCATATCTTATTGCTTGGAAAAGACACTAATTTATTCATTTTTTTTCTCAGTACCATAAAGGAGCATTTCCATCTTTCATGGTCTACTTAATGAAGGAAACACATTCTTTCCCACTAAAAGAATTGCTAAATATTCCTAGTGTCCTAGTATCAGGTCAGGATGCTTAGTTGAATATGTGAGCAGGGGAGAACTTGTCACTCCTGTTTGAAAATTTGAGTTTGAGCATCAGCAGTCATCTCTGTGGAGGTTCCAAAAGAAGCTGCTAAACTTTTTGTTTGTCAAACTTTTCTGTAGCTGTATTGCACAGTGAGAGGTACTTATGATTTCTTAAAAATAAATATGTAAGTCCATAATAGGCATGATTTCTGGATTAAAAAAACCCAATGTATCTTCTAACCTTCAAAGCAAAAGATATTGCATAGGCTGATGCTCCTAAATGTGGAGAATGAAGGCAGAGTGAAAATTAGACCAGCTCCCAGTAGTTTGCTTATGCTTTTACCAACTCTTTTATAAAAACATCTTTAAATTCTAAGCATGAACATAATTTATTTAACAACATGTGACAGAAGGCAGAAGGTTTTCTAGCAACCCACACTTTTCATATGCCAGTGGGTATTACTATGAAGTGTGGTTTCCACCATAGGAAAGAATTCCCAGCAGTGTTTTAGAGGAGGAGGGAAGAAAGGATATGGACTTATGTATTCCATTGTAGTTGCAGGACTGAGTATTTAGTTTTACTACTTGCATTTGGCTAAAATACGTGTAATTTTTTCAGTTCATCAAAGTATCTTTGATTCATCCCATAATGATCCATAGCAGATGCAGTGCTTTGCAGTGGAAGTTTCAAGGTGCAGTCATTCATTGCCATGTTTAATGCTTTAGTTTGGCTCAGGAGCTCACTTCTGGGCTGCAGTTGGGGCTGAACGTGCCCATGTTGGTCCATGTTGTGGGGTGATCTTGATAGCACAAATTGGATTCCTTTTGGATAACACCAAACCAGAAGATTCATTCCCAGAGTGTACTTACAGCACTTCACCTTCCAGTCCCTTCTCCATCATGAGGACATATTTGAGTCCTCAAAAATAAAATGTGCATTGTGCAAATGTTGGTTCCTTCATACCACCTGTGTTGCTCTACTCATCTGCTTCTAGTGGGCAGCCTGACATGGAAATATAGGTGTAGCCAGGAGGCCTCAGAAATAAAATAAGAGGAACTGTATAGATTGCGATTTCTTCTCTAGCTTGGATGAACTCTCTAGAAACAAACAAAAAAACCCTTTCCCAGCCTTTATGGAGATTTTTGTCAAGTTGTATCAGTGCCTCACTTGGAATACTCTTTTTGGTTTTGAGTAACAATATTTAACTTAAACAACACTTTTATATGAAATCACTAGATTGTGAGACTTCTGGAGCTCCTTTCAGTGAATTTTTGACAGTTGCCAGCTGGCTTCTCTTCTGTGATGGCGTACGTATCATGTGTGTTACTTCTGACTTTTTTTGGTTGTTTTTTATCATTACTAAACTGAGTAGTACAAAATTTAATGTCATAGCTGCTACAGTGATGCATATAAAGCACCAAATATTCGTTATTAATAACCACTTAGGCATAGTTAGCATTTCTCTTGCTTTGGTATCAGGTAGGACTGTCATGAAACGCCTGCTTTAAATACTTTCTTACAACAGCTGTTTCAAAGCCTTCCTGTTCTGAGCTTTGCTTTTTGTGGTCCATGTGACTCCAGATACCATTATAAACAAGTGTACTTCTGTTGGGCTCCTGACCCCAGCCATAACTGCTGTCATCCTACTTGGGGCCATGACCCCTTGCTTGGGACTTGCATTAGAACAATAAGAAAGAGTTGTCTTATGCTAATGGATTAGGAGGCAAATTCAAATGACTGTTAAGAAAGCAGTGAAACATATTAATCATGCAGAGGGCTGTTGTCTTCCAAAGTAAAACTGAAAAAAATAAAGATAGCTTTTAAATGCTTAGTGTTTTAGGAATAACTCTGTTCCATTCCCTGTTGATTAAGTACCTCACATTTCAAAACAAAATACCAAGAACCCACCCATCTTTAACATTTTAATGAAAATGCATAAAAATCAACCAGGATTAATTTCATGCAAATGCTTGTATTTTCTTTGGAAAGTAAAATAAAGCCTTTAAAGTGAACGTTGTGTTACAAACCCTCCCTCCTTCTTGCCCAACTCCATTAGCCTTTCAAAGATAGAGATGTTATCTTGCAGTGAGAACTTGTGTCAAAGTTCAGCCTGGAAAGACTTGTTTTATAGCTCTTAGACCAGGAGTTTGTAATGAAGATAGTGATGCCATTGCTTTTGTAATGTCACAAGTGTAATTCTTCTGTCTTTTTGAAGGAAGAGACTTGAGTCTATTGTTCTAACATCTAATTTCCTTCATAATTTTCATACCACAGTAGGGATTCACTAAGTCCAGCTCTCTTGGTCTGTGGGTGTAGTTTAGCCCTGTTCTAGATTAATTTATGCCATATGCACTCATTTTTTTTAAATTAATGGGCCTTCGTTACTTGAGAAGGGTGACTGTCATTGTTGGTGGAAAAACTGTTCTTCTGAAAGGGAATGATTGATGCTGATTGGGCTTGGTGATGCTGCCTGTGTTATTTTATCTCTTCAGTCTTAAAAATGGTTTGAGGCTTCTAACTAGTGAAACCTAGACATTAAGAATCACAAACAGTACTATTGAAAATACAAAGGGCTTTTTTAGCTCTTCATGACTCTAAATGTCTTACTGTGATGGCAGTTACACCTGATAGCTTGGGTGCAGGTTGGTTGACTGCCATCAATAGTGGCTCAACACTGTTGGGTGGAGCGATGTAACCCATGAGATCCATTTCATGAAAGCAGAAGAGGCCTTGCAAGAGGCAGCTCAGGACAGTGCTGGGAGACTCTGGTTCTACAGATCTCTGGCTGTATGTTGCGGGATGAAACCCTCTCCTGAGGGTTCTCCCTGTCAGTAACTTCTACTGCATTGTTGTAGTTTCTCTTTGGTCTTTTATAATATTCAGGGATATTGGTGTTCATCAAGGGTCTCCTTTGTGCTTTTTGCTCTGCTAAAGACATGATTCTTGGATGAGACCTCTCCTTCATGCTTTTATAACTTGGTAGCCTTCTCCAGGTTGACTGTTGTAGTGCATATGCCCTTTTGTGTGTGTAGTCTCACTACAGAGATCCATTGAGTGCCAGGCCCACTGGCCGGTGCTGCTTTGCTTTATAGAATCATAGAATGGTTT
>NW_010130011.1:0-8726 GCF_000699245.1 Pterocles gutturalis
CGCCTCAGGCCTGGGGCTGTTCTCAGTTTTGTGAAGGGTGCTTATTGAGAAGAGTTTACGAGATTGTTTACTTTCCTCATGTCACACGAGGTTACGGCATCAGAAGTGTTTTTTAAGCCAAAGTTTTCGCTGCTCATGTTCCTCATTCTCAGTGAGAGAAAACCCTGGTATCCCCAAGTCCCTGCTAATGCACTGCCGTACCTTTGTGCAGATCAACCTTTAAAAAAGCTACAGCTTTTGGTGCCAGCATAGGAATAGACTGAGCCCATTGTATGTAAGCAAGGGTGTGTTCCGTTCACTTTTGTATTGTTAGTGTACTATGATCCACAGAACTGTTCTGTTACAGGCAAGTTCAGTGTGATGGGTTTACCCTTGGCTGGGAGCCGCTCTCTCACTCTCTGCCCTCCCTCCCAGAGATGGGGGAGAGAATTAAAGGAGTAAGGAGAAAAAAAGATGTGTGGGTTGAGATAAGAACAATTTAATAACTAAACTACAATAATATTGAAAACGATAACATATATAAATATACGAATAAATGATACACAGTGACACTGCTCACCACCCAATGACCAAGGCTCAGCCTGTTCCCGGCTAACGATCCTGGAGCAGGGAGAGTCCCAAAACGGCACTCCTGGAACAGAGATATTAGCCTGAGCATCCCAGACCGAGAGCTGACTGAGGGAAGGAGAAGGCCCTAGGAGAGGGAACCACCCGGAGCAAGATGACCCAGAGCAAAAGGGATCCAGAACCAAAAGGGCCGATCTTCTGGAGGGCCCTCACCTATATGTGAGCATGATGTGTATGTTGTGGAATAGATTATTGGCTGCTTTGGGTCTCAATCCCGAACCTAAGATCAAATCCTGGGCTAGTAACTGGGGCTGTGCTCCCTCACAGTTTCTCCTGCACCTGCAGACAGCCAGAGAAGCTGAAAACTTGACCTTGACTGTCCTGGCAACAACTATAAACATCACTTTTATCAGCTTTCTTCTTAGCACAAATCCAAAACACAGCCTCTTGATAGCTACTATGAAGAAAGTTAACTCTGTCTCAGCTTAACCCAGGACATTCAGATATACTTCACTTACCTAAATTCAGTCAAATACAATCTACTGATAGAAAATATGGCATTTTGCTTTCTTAACCTCAGCTTTATATGTCCTTAGGGAACAGAGCAGGCTGCTCAGACACTGACAGTGTTTCAGAGCCGCACAGTGAGGCGGAAGGATGCATGCTACAGTGACCCATGTGGTAGGTGCTATTTTTAATTCCTCCAAGGGCCACCATTACCTAGACAGATGGAGTAGTACAGAACAGATAAAAGCTGCTGGGCCATGCTCCGTGCTGAATGCTTAGCAGCAGGCCATAAGCATAAAACAACACAAGCTAGGGGAACATGGTACAGACTTGTCTGTGCCATAAACAATGTTCAGCTGCAGGAATTGGCTTCAGAGGCAAATGAGTAGGGCAAGTCCTGTAATTCCCAAGGTATGGGAATTTCTGCTAAAATAAGTAAGATATTGCCATGGGTGTGCCCCAGCTCCTGCATGGGGTTGGGATGAGTTTAATGTAGCTCTGCTGGCAGCATCCCAGACTGCAGGACTGAGCAGGTAGGTGTAGTCAGTAACATTTACTGCTGCCACTTATGAATCCCCAGTGCCTTCATTAGCTTTTTTTACATTACTACATTACAAACAAGGTTACATTACAGAGGCTGACATCTCTCTTCTGAAGGAAGCGCCCTTTTGGTTTCGATTTCTTCCTTCATAATGTCTCAAAACTGGCTGAATAAAGCCACGAAGTGTGTAACTAGTCTATACTGTGGTCTGATGGAGAAAGGACTTAATGGAGACAGAATCAATTGCCTGTTCTTTTAAGGTGTTCAGTAGCATCTAAGGCTATTTTATAGTTTTCCTCTTTTGAATCTTAATGCAGCATTGCTAGATCATGAACACAGATGTTAGTATTGAAGACAACTGGCTTGAGGTGAGACTGCTTTTCAAGGAGTCACACAAGCATGAGACAAGCCTACAAAAGATAAAATAGATGGCATCCTTCTTCTAGTTACTGCTGTCTTCAGGAGTTGTTTTTCCTATTCAGGCCTTCTCCAGGAAATACATATCAATGGTGCATGAATTATAAAGGCTAACTTGCCTTTTAAAGCCTAACTTATTTAGGCCACTTAATTTATTTCTTTATAAGGAGGTGCATGAAAAGCAAAACAACAGCAAAGCTACAGGAACTGTAAGATTATGTGACAGAGAATGAATGAAAACTAGACAACAGCATAGGACCTGATAGCTTAAAAATACTTCAGGCATTATGTTAAAACACACAAATGCTGCTATTCACACAAACTGCAAGTGTTCTTTACCCTTTTCGTCAGAACTGTGTTTCAAGTACAGTATCTTTCCTTTATAGAGGGAGTGCAAATCAAAACAACACTTATGATAAATAACAAGCCTGTTTAATGCAAATAACTGTAATTAACTGGCTATGCTGCGATGGAAATACCATTCCAGATATGCATCTATTCATTCTGTCTATGTGCTACACCTCACAGCGATTTCCAAAAAGAGAAGTCTTTCTTACACCTCCCACAGTCTCTGCTGGAATGGCACTACCAGAGCTAAAGGCAGGGCATGGTAGCAGAGAAGCAGCCCTGGAGTTAGAGCCTGAGCTATGGTAACATCTCCAGTCAGCCAGGCAGAGTGGGAGTTGGTGGAAGCAGATTAGTGATGACTGACCTAGTTTTCTTCCTCATTACATCTTCTCCAAAGATACCCACCATAGCGACCAAGAAGCAATACCAATCAAGTTGAGAAAGCCACCTCATTAGGAGAGATTACAGTGTACACAATACAGCTGTATGACAGTTACCACTCCTTGCCGCTGACGCGGAAATAATTCACCAGAAAGCGTGACTGAAGCTCCTTGAAGCAGTCAGATAAATGCCAGCCACTAGAACAACGTGATTACAGGCCAGGGCTGCATCACTGTTTTCGTAAAGTGATGCCTTGGTGGCTCTTTGGCATTAGCTTTGTGCTGTGTTCAAGTATGATGCTAAAGTCTGAGTCCCTCATGCTCAGAACTGGCAGCAGGGCTCCACTGACCTCACGAACGAATAGTCTCCTTTTCCCATGTTCATAAGTGCATTTGTGATGTTTTTTGCTTTTCTCCTTGGAGGGTGAGAAAGAAGGAAGTAGAGGAATGGGAAAGCAGCTTAAAAGCCCAAACCACTGAAGGAGCTGGACTCAGTTTCATTTGAAGGGTGGTGAAGTTTATTGCTACTGCACAATTTGGGGAGTTCTCCTGAAGTCAGACAGTGGACGCACAGTTCTCTCCCTGGTCTCCGTCCTGGTGTTCCCAAACGGGCATCTCAGCTGCTTTTGTTCATGAATCTAGCCCTGTGTATTAAATGAAATAAATACAGGATGACTAGCTAGCAAATTAAATGTACCAAGTACTGCAACAAAGAGCTCAGAAGACTTAAATGTGTTGTCTTCAGCTCTTGAGGCTCTATTTTTGGGCTTGGTATTGCAACTGAACTTCATAAACCTTGATCACCATGAAGAATTAGCATGTTTAAGAGCTACTTCTGGGTATCCCTTATGGCACAAGAGAAAAAAAAACACTCAGCTCTCCCCATTTCCCACATGTGTGGTTAGGCCAACTCTTGTCAGTGGTTTTCTGTGTGTGTCGGCATGGCCCAGAGAAGCATAAAGCCGTGAGTTGTTCCACAGACAATGGTTCTGCAGCTGCAGGTGTCCTAGTGCGAATTATGTTTGCTCCCCAAGAACGGGCTGCAGCCCAAGAGGCTGGTACTTATATTTCAGGTGTATCAATAGAAATTTAAGGTTAGTGTAGTACGGTAGATAGTCCATATAACCTAAAATTCACACACTTTTCAGAGACTGACATTTTTAGCTGACAAATATGAACTGCCTGGAAATAAAGCAGCCGTTTACTCAAAATTTTCAAGCTTAAAATCTGCAGAACAGCTTTATTACAACCCGTATACTCAAAGAACTGATGTAGGAACATGGTAGAGAGAAGGAGGAAGAGAGCTGTGAAATTCCCCAGAAAGCATGTGGTTTGAAGCTAATCAGCTCCTTGTCTATGCAGAACTAACCCTGAAAGTCTAAAGGAATTTATTTGGTTTATTTATTTTGTAGTGTTTTTGCAGTATGCATACTGCAGAGCATTTAAAAAGTATTAATTGTTCTTTATATAAAAATCATCCCCTGTCCTTCTTGTAGTTACCTCTTTGCTTTCTGCATCGTGTCCTAGACTGAAACTTTGTACCAAATGACACTAAAGTATTAAAGGCACACAACAGTAATTAGAAACAAAATTTAAGTTACTCATGCAGTTATTATTTTTAAAATTGGGGTCATCACAAACCTAACCCATCTACAGCTTAGGGATGAAAGCACAATAAAGGATTATGCAGAAGTATCGTTGCCAAATTAGCTTCATTGTTTTACCCAATTTATTTCTTAGTTTTGATGCCTGACTTGATGGTGAAGGAAAGAGAACAGGGAGAAGGACGCAATGGCACTACATTTTGTGAAAAGGGCCTTCTCTCGCTGTGGCTCATTTTGTGTGACAGTTCTGGTAAATCCCGCCTTAATTGTCTACTCTGATCAAAGCAGTAGTCAGGGGAATTGCAGCTCAAGAGGACAAAGTTACCAGTCCAGTAGTCTTGGTCTCAGAGGGAAACAAGAAGCCAAAGCCATCAGGTTACAGAGAAACACATTCTCATATTTTCCTTTTGTGGTAAAGATACCTTAAGGTCTCTCCCACCGCCTCCCCGTCCCCCTCCCCCCAAAAAAAAAGCATGAGCAGGCTGTAGCTAGACAGTGACAGCAGTGTTAAGAGAATCTGAACTTTGAGGAGGGAAGTAGGATACTTCAGTCTTGTAGAATGAAAAGACAGGGTAGAGAGAGAAACCAAGTTCTTATTTAGCCTTTTTGTAAATAATAATTTGTAAATAACAATTAAAAAAACCCAACAAAACCAAACCCAAACAGCTATCAGGGCTTAGGGAAGAAATACATTTAGAAGCTTTAAATATGCAGAAGTGACATTTTGCCAACTTTGTTTTAAGAGGTGAAATTATAATGACTAATTATAAAGGTTTTCCTCTGTCCCAGCTTCCACAAAAAAAGGGCACCAAGTACAACAGCTCTCAATATATTACATGTCTAGTTTTCCAGCTTCAGAAACAGTATTGTGCTTTGACAGATGCTCAAATGAACTAAATTAAAGATTGCAGGAACTAAAATTTTCTTTCAAAAACCTGGACAGTACCAGCTAGTTTAAGATGTTGCCTTAAAATCCAGTTTCCCCCTACCAACACACATGACTGCAGTTGTATGAGGAAGCATACTGGTGATGATACCAGCAGGACCCATTCTCTCAAGCAGATTTCAAATTCTGTTTCAAGAAGTTTACACATAGAATTCTAGAGAACTGTTGTGATATTGATGCATGCCATGCATCCATGATTGGATTTTTTTTTTTCTTCAAGACATAATTTATTCTATACAGTTGTTCATCAGCAGGTCATGCATTTCTCTGTGTGCCACCTTTACTGAATCACTGCCACAGCAACATTTTAAGGACTCCAGTGTGAACAACTGATCCATAGTTAAGAATCTTTACTGAAACTTGGCCATTCACAGTTCAATATTCTGAGTCGATTTTAACAAGTATGTTAACTCTACGGAGTTCAACATGCAACAACATACCTGTTGTTCTTAACTAAATTTAGGTATTTTTGAAAATACAGAGGTAATTAACTAGAACCAGTACAGAATTCAGGAACTGGAGGAGAGAGTAGCACCATGTTCAGTATTAAGAGGATTTAGCCCCTCTTCTTCAGTGTTTCAGAAGTTTTCTAAATAGTCAGAGAAATTAAAACACTGAAAAACCTAAACTCACGAAATAAGTCTCTTGGCAATTACTTGATCAGGATATACTTTTTACGCTTACTATTCTGTGGCTATCAGTAGACAGTGACCACAAACTTGAAACAAAACAGTAAAGTGATGCTAAACATTTGTGTACCGAAAGCTTAAGTGAAGTCCTAACCTTGGTCCACTACATCTTAGACAATATACTGGAGTCATCAGCAGGATCCTTAGTATAACTCGTGTGCTTTAAAACACATTACAACAGAAATCACCCAAGTCGGATAAGCTAGTTTTACTAGCTGCAGCACAAATGAACACTGCAAACTTATCCACTTCCTTCCAGAAACAATGTTTTAAGGAAGTTTAAATATCTACCACTGATAGTATTCGCTGAGAGGTAAAATATAAAAGCATATTTTAAGATGTTTTACACCACATCCTTAAATTTAACTGGAAACAAACAAGAACACAATGGCTTCAATAAAAGTTATTTCAATTTGAATGCAGAGAATACTTTATTAACTGATTACAGTTTTGGTGACTAATTTTAAACCATAACTAAGGTGGGCAACATAGTGGGGGACATTAAGGCAGAGCCATATATATAGACAAATCCAGATACTGATAATCTGTACATTTAACCTCTGCTTTATACAGCTTTTATTCAGTGTCTGAAATTAATCAAAGAAAAAAACCCAAAAAACCTGGCCACTAATTTAGTCTTATATCTGGAATGAATTTTTGTGTGGGTTTTTGAATGCAGTGTAACTCTCAAAGGAGATCAAACATTTTTTAAATGATACTCCAAAGGAAGTGTTCAAGTGTAATTGGAGTGTGTTGCTCTTGTTTAGTTTTGTGCAATTAATTTTCTCTTCCAAAAACTAGTAGTTGTTTTCTCCTGTAAAGGTTAATCTATTTAAGATGGCATTAAACTTGCCTAGCAGCTTGGGAAATCAATATAAATTAAGTGCCTGTGGTGTGTATCAGTTTTCCTGCTCTAAGCAACCCCTACCAGTTAAATGGACATACTTGCAATTTTACAGAATTACACTGACTTTTCAACAAAACCCAGAAAAAAATTAATTTACTATTCTTACAATGTGAACAGTACTCCTACATGACGGGATAACCGTTTTCCATCTGTACGGCTCCCTTTTGTAAAGTGGGCAACATCTATGAAAGAAAGACAGACATAACTGTTTGTGTTCTGAAAGATATTTCAGTTCTTTAGTTCCAGTCACTGAAGGAAGAGGCAGAGGCAAATTTTAATTATCCCAGAAAACTGAACAATTGGTTTTATTTGGTGTCTTCAAGATGCTTCACCTTCTGTGGGAGATGTAGGTGTTGTAGGAGAGACCATTTCAGGTTTTCGTGAAATTCTATCCAATTCTGCCTGAACATCTGTTAAAACTGGTTTCTGACCTACAAAATAAATGCATATAATTCAGTCATGTTTATGACACAGTTTTGGGAAAGCCTATAGTATCTTTAATTCTCAAGAAGCACCTGTCAAACAAAAAAAGCAAACCAGAAAAAAACTATGTTTTTGCATCAGACAAATCCTAAAACAGTAAAGTCACATCCTTTTATATTTCTGATTTATCAAAGAAACTTCCATAATTATATACTTTATATTAATGCTTCATACACTGACAATTAATATAAGATACAGAAAAGTCTATTTAGGCTAGCAGTTATGAATACTTGTACAGAGCTTTCTGCATCAGATGTATTTTAAAAAACTCTGAATGTAAATCAAGGGTTTCACCACAGGCCCATGAAGTCAATTCTACATACTTGGTCAGCATAAGTCCGACTCTACTGCCCATGGATGCACACAGACCTGCAGTTGGAAAATCCCTTTCTCTCCGCATCCACTTATATCCTCCCTAACTTGGAATAGCACAAATCTTTGTGCAGTCACACTTACACCTGATCCAAGCTTAAACTACACCATTTTTTCCCAACATTTTACTCTAACTCTTAATCC
Source organism: Pterocles gutturalis (assembly GCF_000699245.1). Lineage (NCBI taxonomy): Eukaryota > Metazoa > Chordata > Aves > Pterocliformes > Pteroclidae > Pterocles > Pterocles gutturalis. The sequence goes on from NW_010130011.1 coordinate 7,906, forward strand.
CTTGTCTAGGATGCTATCCTGCCACGTTCTATCACAAGAATGAAAACAATAAGAAAAGGCAGTGCAGAACATTAGAGTCTAACGCCACGACAAGTGTGCATAGTATCTCAGGCTATGAAGGAAAATTCTGACACACATTTAGTTTTAGCCATGTCCCAGCATCCTTTCTGAAGATGCGAATTAATAGCAACTGTCCACAAAGATAATTTTTAATGGATGTACTGTGCTGCTCTTTGAATCATTTAAAGCAAGCTACTACCATATACAAATCAAAGCAGATAATATTGCAACTAATAAGCAGAGGAATTTCCCATTGCTGCTGAGGGGAGAAGTAATTCTCAAATCCCCAACTACTGCCTTAACACCCAATTTTCAGATTTGAAAAGCGAGTCTTACAGATAAAACTAAATGCAAGAGAGGAAATACTGAGGAATGTAAAGAGGCCACATCTAAGCCAAACATTTTTCTTTATGGTAATTCCTTGAAAACCTAGTCTTTTTCCATGTTAAACTGGCTACACTCTAACCCTTCATTTGTTGCATATTAGGAAATTACTGAGAACATTTTTCCTCCTCAGTAGTTTAATTCTCTTCTTGAAGTTTCTGCCTCGGACACACCACTTTTCTGAAGCACTGCTTCTGTTTGCCTGGCATCACCCAAACCCACTGGTGGCCACTCCCCGCAGGGTTTTTCAGTGGGTACTCTCTGCATCTTATATTGTGTCAGCTGCATTTGTTTGAACAATCTCCATATGCTGTTCAAACTAGCACTGCTGACTTTTGCCTGCAGCAGATTAGAATCATAGAATGGCCTGGGTTGAA
>NW_010130012.1:0-1780 GCF_000699245.1 Pterocles gutturalis
TAAATAAATAAATAAATAAATAAATAGATCCAAGTACTTCAAACCCCAAGGACAGTAGGCTGTACCAGTCACATTTGGAGGTACAGGAGCTACTATATCGCTGCTGTAGTTGTGACTCCGCACTTCCTGCAGTGAGCTGTGGTCGCACCTGTATAAGAAGTTTCTGCTTGCTCCTGTCCTCTCAGGAGAGACAGAATAAGGTGAAAATGCTTTCCACTTGGCAGGACCAAGCAGCTCAACACAAGGCGACTCACACTTAGGTTATGTCAAAAGAGACTGTGTTCCAAGTGAGTCCAGGGTCTGATCTTCTCAAGCAGAAGGAATCGCCAGCACACATTTCCTGCGCACACGTGTTATTAAAGGAAACTCCAGCTAGTAAGACAGAGATAGTGTTGAATCTGCATGAAGACCCTAAAAACATTACCATGTTTATATTGGTAAAAACACATTAGCTGATGACAGGGAACATGCCTTTTAACTCCATTCTGCTGCTTAATTTGCAGAGTGGGTAAAACGGATGCAGTTTCGTGTTTCCTGCTAGGCTGGGCAGAGGACAGCACTTGCACGCCAGTAGCTCAGTAGGAGTGCTGCAGTATTGCATGCCTTGATGCACACAGCATAGAGACATGGAAAGGAGGATTTCCTTCTGCTAACAGTGCACTTGGTGTTCTATCTAGCACAGTACCGTACGAGCTGGATCTTCACACCCACCTGCACTCCACATGTCTTTGCCAGAGCTGGGGAGGGGGCAGAGGAAGTAATCCTTCCTCTCAGACCCATATTTGCAAAACCATTGGCAGCCAAGTTTTTCTGCCAGGAAAAATGCTTAGTGATCCTGCAGGGCTGCTGCCCTTTTCCCAGGATCTCTCCCCCCTTCAGCATATTGGATAGACCCCAGCAACCCTCACCAAGCAGCACTTCACACAAAGCAGCTAGTGTAGGTCTAGATTCTGCCTTCCCCCTTTTTACAGCTGAACAGCACTGCTTCAGCGGGGTCAGGGCTCTTCACATCTGCACAGACAGCAACAGGATGTGGTCTACTTGTTCAGATGGAGGAAAGCTTTTTGAGGGGGGTCTTCTAGCAAACAGCACAGACATTAGTCAGCTCCACTGCAAGCCAATACTAAATTGAAAATAAAGAACAGTTTCTGGTGGGAGGTGAAGGGTGAGTAAGGCAAGGAGCCTTACAAAATGCTGCCAGCTACCCTTTGATTGATTTTTAAACTTCAAGTGGGATAGGATGTAATTCACACCTACTTTAAGGCTCCCTTGTGCTGCCAGAACCAGCTAAAGGGACCTAAAATAAATGAGCATCAGGGCCAGAGATGTTACTGCTTCTTTTTGCTGCAAACATGAAATAAAGGGATCCATTGCTACTTTATAAATAAATCTGGGCAGACCTATGAATAGGCTAGCAAACACTTAAACATCTGAGTAATTCTATACCACAGAGGACCCCTCAAATTTTATAGGTAGGATCATGTGTGCTGAAGTACTTTCATAATCACAGACTGCAGAACTACATTTTATTCTTTACCACCAACTCTGAAGAAGAAAAAACCTGTTCCCAGTTTCTGGACAAACTACTGTTTTCTGAAAATTGATTAAAGGAAATCCCTTTAAAGTTCATATTAAAAATATGTGAAATTTTGCACGGTCTGAGTTAAAAACCAAATTACTCATTTGAGTTTACCATATATAAATTTCTCAATTAACTGGAATATTTCAGAGGGACCTAAAAAAAATGCCTGCACTTGTGGTCATTGTAGCCACAAAATCA
>NW_010130012.1:1811-2153 GCF_000699245.1 Pterocles gutturalis
AAAGTAATCCATATTGGTAAAAATCTTCATAGCCCTACACCAACCACAGGAATGCTATACATTTACTGTAGCTGAGAATCAAAACTAAACAAATATTAGAATTTATATTCCACATAATATTTACAATATTTATTTTCACCAGAAATTAGGGATAAGAAATTGAAGCTGTAAATTTTAATTTAACCTAAATTCTAAAACATTTTGATTGAGAAATGCCAATTGTTTCCTTTTAGCATCAGGATGTAACATTCATTCTGACTCTCCAAAATTCTAATCAAAATCAGTCCCATTTGAATTTCTCTAAATATTTCCTTTCATACAAGTTCATTAATAATTGCCCCC